>NW_026634414.1:0-72931 GCF_024868665.1 Triplophysa rosa
ACAGGATGTGTCGATTTTTTGTGACCTCTTCATTGTGCCTTCTAATGCCAATCCTGTAGCCTTCATCTAGCTGTTCAGCAATGCTAAGCTTCCCAAAAAACTGGAGCCTCATAGCGTTGTCAAGATGGCTGCGGCTACTTTCATGTCGCTTGCATTTATCAGAGAGATGTTTTAAATCGCAAACCCCTGTTGTTGTCCACAACGTTTCGGTGCCAAGACTTTGAAACAGCAAACAGGGAAAACAATAAAAGGCATGACTTACATCGAATCCAGCTAGCCAACTCCGTTTTCCATAAGAAGTGCCGGAAAAGCACCGAGTGTAAGATCACTTGCCTGCTGCTGAATTTGCAAGTTGGGTCGATCTGGTCCAAGCTCCTTGATCCGTTTTTTTTCTTCATCTGAACGCCTTTGGCTGAGCGGTAATGAGAGGCGTTAAGAACGGTCTAATTACATGAGGCCAAAAATATAAAAACAATATTGATTCACTTACAACAAAAGTGGGAGGGTTTGGGGGTTCAAATCGCCCCAAGGACGATTTGAAACAAGCCAATTAGAGCTCAGCCTCAAATCACATGCTTTTCAAAAATGTTCGTGACTACATACACACTCGTTTGTCCGGCGCCCCGCACACGTATGAACAAAATACAATTTTGATTTTTTGATTTTTTAATAAATGATAATATGACTAACGGTGGAATAGTACGACTAAATTATTTTATTACGTTATTAATTTGCGATATATATTAAACTTATTGTTGGCATATTAAAGTAGCTTTCTTCTCTGGATAACTTTAAGGGGGCGGCGCCCCAGCGCCCCCTATTGACCGGCCGCCACTGAATGTAGCCAAACCAGAGGATGAAATCCAGAGGATTCCAGCATTCCTAGAAACTTAATTTTCGTTGCTGTAATTCATAGGCGGGGATTATGCTAATTGTGAATGAGCGTGCATGCGCACCCTGTTTACGAGTGATTGGAATTCATTAACACGCACACATTTTACTATCAAATCTGAAGTTTACGAAGTATTTGTGAATCCAGGGGAGAGTTTTCACAAATGTTTCATGAATGAGGCCCAATGAATGGAAACTAGGAAGAGTGCTTGATGTTTGGATGACGATGGATTGGTGGGAAAGGCCACAATAGAATTAGGAGATAGAAAGCTAGTTAAAGAAGGCAAAAAGCACAATCACGTTTCTATTCTTGAACGTCCTATTCATAAGTTAGTTGTGCTTGTATAAAACAACTAAATTCTGTTTCAAAAATCTCTAAATTCACGATAATGCAAAGGATTTGAAGTATTCATTTGATGTAATCAAATTGGAGAAAACGCCATTAATTGATTTCTGATGTTGGGATCTGGAAATTACTAGATTTATTCAAATATTACATGAAGTTCATCATAAATCATAGTAATTTGGTGGGAGTGTAAATGTCTCAAGACATGTTATAATGATTATTGTTGATTACATGAATACATGTTTGATAAATTCATGCAGATTTAAAAATTTGGTTAAATGTAATGTTTCAAAGAGAGTTGTTGATTTTAAATAGTCTCAGCTGTGTTTGAAAAGTAAGCTCTCTTGTGTGTTTTTTTTTTATTTTTTTATTGGAGATCTTGAAAATTACAATATTAAACAGATCCAACAAAGGACCATACAAAGAGAAAAAGAAACAGAAGAAAAAAATAATAAAAAATAAAATAAAAAAACAAAACAAAACAAAACATGTATTTCTTCTCCTTCCTATGGACAAATTCTAAATACAAAAAAAGAAAAGAACAAAAAGAGCATACTTAGAAACACTGTATGATAAAAACAGGTGGGATATTAAATTGAAAAAAAAAACGTCTCCATAAATTTTAACAACTTGTCATTTTTTGTTATTTATAAGCAATAGAGATTTTTTTAAAATCTCCAATTCTAACAAAAATAAATTGCAGCTAGGTGCAGATTTTACAAACTTTTGTCTATGAATATAATATTTGCCAGGTAAAATATAGAAGTTCACCACATAATCAAACATTTTACAATCATTAGTTTATGAACATGTACTATCTTTAAGAGATAACATATAAACAATTTTTTTTATGGGCAAATAAAAAGGAGCTAACATCAGACCAAAATTTAAGAGTTACATGACAGTTATAAAATAAATGCGCCAAATTTTCCTCCTGCATATTACAGAAAGAACATTTATTACCAATATCCATAAATTTAGATAAAAATAAATTGCAAGGGTAAATTTTGTGTAGAATTTTAAAGTGCACTTCTTTAACTTTGTTATTGATACAGAATTTATATTGAACCAACCAAGCCAGTTTCCAATCAATATCTGGGATCTGAGCATTCCAAAATGGTTTTCCTCTAGGAGAGATTTTATGTTTGGATTGAAAAATTTGTCTAATTTTTTTATTATTACCTGAAGGGGAAAAACGATTAATACCATCTATGGACAATTCAGGAAATAACCGTTCATTACTTGCAAAAGTAAGGTGACTTTTCATTAGTTGTATTAATCCATTTGGAATGGCTTTCACAACTTTATGAAATTCTTTAAAGGGAACAGGAAAGTTGAAAGTATAAGGAAAGTCTTCATAAGATAAGATTTCTCAATTTCCATCAAATAAGTCCATAACGAAGTTTATGTTTTTGTCAAACCAATTGGGAAAAAATAAAGACTTATTCCTAGAGGTGATAAGACAGTTATTCCATAACAGCACTTTGTGAGGGGAAAAATTATGTTGAAAACAAATCTTCCAAGCCAATAACACTTGCTGGTGAAAATTTGATAATTTAACTGGTAATTTCCCAGGCAAAAAATTACAACGTAATAGAAAAGATAAGCCTCCAACCTTTTTAAAAATGCACTGTGGAATAAAGAACCATAACGAGTGTTCTTTCTTTTGGCAATTTTTTAACCATTTAAGTTTGGAAGTGTTATTGATGTCTAAAAAATCTAACATTTCTAAACCGCCATCAACCCTTCTGCCAGACATAATATCCTTTTTCAATTTATGAGTTTTATTCTTCCAGATAAAGTCAATGAAGATTTTATTGATTTTCTTGGAAACATCAGCACCCACAAACAGAGAGAGAGCAGGGTAAACAAATCTGGAGAGACCCTCAGCTTTGACTAATAAAACTCTTCCAAAAATACTAAGATCTCTTTGTAGCCAATTATTCAAAATATTTTTAGTAAAATTCTAGTAAAAGTTTAGTAAAATTCAACTGATCACATGACTGTCTATTTTTGGATATATGAATACCAACATATTTCACAGATTCCATTACCGTATATTTTCCACTGATAAGTCTACAGAATGATGAAGAAATAGTATTTCACACTTATTAAGATTTAACATTAGCCCAGAAGATTTGGAAAACTTAGAAATATGGGTTACACTTTATTTTACAGTGCCCGTGTTACAGTGTAATTATACATTTAAGTACTGAGTAATAAAAAGCACCTACATGTACTTACTATAGGGTTAGGATTAGGGTTTGGGTCAGGGTTAGTTACATGTAATTATGCATAATTTATAGTAAATACTATAGTAAATACATGTAACATGCGTAACAAGGGCACCGTAAAATAAAGTGTTACCGAAATATGTTCTAGAACTATTTTACCTTGATGTTTATCTTTAAGAAATAAGGTAGTATCATCAGCCAATTGAGAAATTTTGATTTCTCTGTCGAATATTCTCAGACCCAGAATGCTTTGGTTATTTAAGATGTAAATAGAAAGAAGTTCAACTACAAGTAAAAACAAAAAAGGAGAGATTGGACAACCTTGTCGAACACCACGATGAATTCCAAATCTTTTAGAAGTTCCAGAGCCGAGAATAATAGAGCTGTTGATATTTTTGTAAAACATTTCTATCACATTAATGAAATTATTACCAAAGCCAAAGACTTTTAGTGAATGTAGTAGAAAGCCATGTTCAGTGGTGTCGAAGGCTTTACAAAAGTCCAAAAACAAAATAAGCGCCCCTGAATCTATCTGATCCGAATAGTCTAAAAGGTCAAAAATAAGGCGAATGTTATTACTAATATGTCTATCCTTCATAAAGCCTGTTTGAGTTTCATGGATGATTTGAACTAGTCCTAATTTTAATATTTTAGCATAAACTAAAGCAAGTCATTTGTAATCTATATTTAGTAGAGTGATAGGTCTCCAATTATCTATAATTAGGGAATCCTTATCTGCTTTGGGAATCAAAGAGATTAATCCTTGTTTCATAGTTGTACATAACTCCTTTTTTTGAATGCATTCATTAAACAAGCTCTCTTGTGTGTAATGTTCCTTTAATGCAACGTAATGCGTCACGTGATTCAGACGAGAGCAGGACTGTGGAACTGTGGGTCAGAGAGCAATATGGACGCGAACAGGTTGTAACACGTGCGGCTTCTTCAAAACGTATAAACTCTGCATATGGTCCAAGAGGCACACACGGTATTTGTTTGTGTTTGTTTCTTGTTATATATATGTTCGACTTGATGCCGCGCCGAAGATCCGACAGGAGGATGACATCAAAGTACCGCGAGAGCGATTCGAAAGCAAATTTTTTATAGTTTTTCGAATCGCTCTCGCGGTACTTTATGTCATCCGCCTGTCGGATCTTCGGAGCCGCATCAAGTCGAACAAGCCTTAAGTCTTTATTTTTGTAGTTTTCACGGTGTCTTTCATAGTCCGTGGCATCTTCGGAAACGACAGAGAGAGAGAGAGCAAATAAAAATTCTAAAAAACATCTGTATGATTCGTGGCAAAAGACTCGTGGTATGATTTATTGCATCAGCGCAGCTACAACATGTCAGAAGTGATATGTTCTCAATGAATACTGTGACCATGTCAATTGCTTAGTCCATTATCAGCTATATCACCTCCAAGTGCTTGCTGGGTTTAATTACATTTACTGTCATATATAATCTATAGGTGACTCCGGCATTCGCATCAGTCGAGATGAGTACATCAGCCAGGTGGCACGGGACATTGAAAGTAAATTGCCCAAAGTGTTTGACCTGGATGTGATCTGCAAGAAGTTTGGGCTCGAGATATCCCCCACGTAGTGCTCTTGTAGTGCTGCTACAAGAGCTGGAGTGCTTCAACAAACTCACTGTCAGAATGAGCCGTTCACTGTCTGAACTACAACGGGTGAGTGACACAACAGAACAACAGAAAGAGGAAAAAACTTTCAGCTAACACCTACTGTCACTATGCATCCATTGTTTTGTCTATAAAATACATATTTATAGGTAGACTGTGTGTGTGTCTGTGTGAGTGTCCAGGGCCTGGCCGGAGAGTTTGGAATGAGCAGTGAGTTGGATGAGGTGGCGAGAGCTCTGTTTAACGGCCAGATTCCTGTAATCTGGGGGAAACTTGCTCCAGACACTCTCAAATCTCTTGGAAACTGAGACGATATGAACAGTACAGCTCGTGGGTGAGAATTTACAGTCATAATACAGAGAAAACCAGACAGCCCGTTATTTAGCCCGTTTTACTATAATAACAGATAACAACCTAAGCTACATTTATTTATTTATTTATTTATTATCTATTATGATTTAAATAATATTTTTTTCTCTTACCATAGGTGGAGGAGGGAGAACCCAACGTGTTGTGGTTGTCAGGGTTACACATCCCAGAATCCTACCTGACAGCACTGGTGCAGGCCACCTGCAGGAAGAACGGCTGGCCACTGGACCATTTCACCCTGTGCACAGAGGTCACACAATACAGGAGTGAGGAAGAGGTCGATGTGAAACCAGGACAGGGTGAGAACACCCACATACATACCTTCCATATACAATAGATTTTCCTTGAGTTCATTGAGACCCAATCATGATCTCCTTTGTATCAGGCTGTTTTGTATCTGGAGGGTGCAGACTGGGACACTGAAAAGGGCTGTCTGGTGCGCAGCAAACCCAGAGTTCTGGTGGCCCAGCTGCCCAATCTGAAAATAACACCAGTCGAAGCACGCCACCTTAAACTCCAGGCAAGACACTATTATTCATCTTTGAATATAATGTTTTAAAACAGCTATAATCTATAAATATAAAGTTTTTCTGGATTATTTTGTATCTAGAATACCCTGAAGACACCAGTCTAGAGGAGGAACGCTATGGGTGTTGGACTGGTTTTTGAGGCTGATCTTCCCACCCCAAAACACATTTCACACTGGGTGCTGCAGGGAGTATGTCTGTGTCTAAATGCTGACTGAAACTGACCATGTTTTTTTTTTATAATACACAATAAAATGTTTGTTCTTAAAAATGTGTGACTTGATTTCATTATCATTTGTCTGTGTCTGAATGATTAATTACTTGTCCGTTACGTTTTCTTAGTTTTTTTCCAATACAGAATAATAAAATGTTTGTTCTTAAAAATGTGTGTCTTTATTTCATCATATCATTTAAAACACCTGTTCGTGAGCACATGGTGGCAGCATACAAAAGCATTGTTGCAAAAACCTGTTGCATTCGTTGTCTGGAAACTTCTTGATTCCACATAGAAGCACTTTTTAGAACTTATTTGCTCCATTTTCTTCTTTCTCCCCTTTTTTAACTCCATATAACACAAAGAATGAATATAGAATGAAAACAAATAAAACCACAAAGACACTGAACGATTTTAGATTCTTCTTGTCGTGTGTTTCTGTATCTAATGTGTTTTATCTTTGCTGAAAAGGATAGTTCGCCCAAAAATGAAAATGAATTTACTCAGTCTCATGTCATTCTAAACCTGACTTACTTTCTTCTGCGGAACACTGAAGAAGATAGTTTGAAGAAAACTGGTAGCCAACCAACATTAGCCCCCATTGACTTCCATTGTATGGACACAAAACCACTGAGGCATTTCACAAAATATCTTCTTTTGTGTTCCACAGAAGAAAGAAAGTCTTACAGGTTTTAATAAACATGAGTGTGAATAAATCATGACAAACAATCAAGTTTTATTTTTGGGTGAACTAAATGAATGCAGCCTGTTTCCACATTTGTTACATTATGTAAACACTGGGGGGCCGTCCACGTTGGCTAAACCAACATTGGTGCCATTTGAGGAAAATTAATAAACAATTATTTAGCCCCAGGTGAAACTACATTTAAAGCATAGTTCCATTTAAGAAGCCGCTTTCAGTTGTAGTGTTCATGTTTTTTGTAATACAGAACCCTGACTGTGATCAGTATACATTACTAGAGAATGATTACACAAAAAAGCTCCACAAACAAAGATATAACTGAATATCAGAAATTCACGAAACTCTGCTCTGTTTAGTACATGCTTGGGTTTAAAGTTACAAAATATATACTGCATTTCTTAAACACATCATACACAGAGTCTGACTTTATAGTGACTCGTTGATTATTCATACAGAAATGTTTGTTCAGTTTTTACATTTTCAGATAGTTTGCACCAATCCCACCTTTTGGAGAGAAACGTATTTGAGTTCTCACACCTGGTTTGGCAACTTAAAGTTTGCTTCACCCAAACATTTTCATTAATTCGAGTTGCTCCAAATCTGTATAAATTTCTTTGTTCTGTTGAACACAGAGAAAGATATTTGGAAGAATGCTTATACCAAACAGATCTTGACCCCCGTTGACTAGCATAGTAGGAAAAAATACAATGGTAGTCAAAAGTGCCCCAGAACTGTTTTTCATTTTTGGGTGAAGTATCCCTTTAATAAGTGGGGCATGGGGTACTGTACCTTCCCCTTTATCTTTAGTAATTTGGATCTAGAACAGCAAGGCCAGCTGCCAGCAAAATCTCTGTGATGTATAGCCGACATAAATAAAGCCATAAAAACAGGCTGAACCTATAGGGGAAGTATGACTTTCCTTACAACTCTTTAGTTTATCTTTGAAGGTTCCCACCTTGAGAGATCTGTTACCAACATTTTCCTTTATGCATTTGTACATTCACTTTCCTTATTAAAGGGTTAGTTTACCCAAAAATGAGAATTCTTTCATTATTTATTTACCATGTTTTCATTTCTTTCTTCTGCAGAACACAAAAGGAGATATTTTAAAGAATGTGGTGACCAAAAAACATTGAACCCCATTGATTTACATTATGTGGACCCAAAACCAACGAGACATTTCTCAAACATAAACCGATTTTGAACCACATCAGGTGCATAAATGATGAAAGAATTTTTATTTTTGGGTGAACTATCCCTTTAATCCTGCTTTACCAAAGGACTAAAGTTTCACCAACTGATCTACAGGTAACAATTTTGGGGGGTGGTCAAAAAATCTTTTCCAGTCCTTATTGTATGACAATATCTATCTGGTCCCATTGAGACCAAGGAGCCTTGGTTCTTGCACCTACACTCTTAAAAAACATGTGTTAATTATTAACACATTGTTTGTGTTTTGCTATTTAACACATTATGTGTACACATTTTGTGTGAAACAAATAAAAGAAACAACACAAGTTATGTTAAAAGTAGCACAAAATATAAAGTTCAAAAGTTAGATATGTCAATAGCACGGAGTGAACTTGCAGAAAAGTGTTTTAGTTTTGAGGTAGTGTTGAATGACGCTCTGTTGGTCTGTCTCCTCATAAGGACAAACTCCTGTCCAGCTCCAATAAAAGCATTTAACTATAGTTCCTTGATAAAGAGTGCCATTTCAATGTTTAATCTAATCCTGCTTTGTGAATAAATTGAAAAAAAAACAAAGTCATTCATGTTTGCTACAAAATGTTAGGCAGGCTATTAGTTTTAGTATAATGCAGGATTAAGCTGAACTGTTAAACAGTATTTTAATAACCTTAATTTACCTGGAGTGTGCTAGCACTAGGAAAATACAAGTATCGGATCGGAACCATGTAGGATTGTATATCAGAATGATTTCACGTCGGGGGTTTGTGACATGGAATGAAAAGAAAACTGGAGATTCGGCACCAGCAGAGAAAACCAAGACAGGCAGTGACCTAAAGTTTATTACCATTTTGTTTTAGGCAATTGGGGACAGGTGGGGCTAAGACCCCTTCCCTACCTTCAAAGTCGGGAATGGCAAAAACACTTTGAGAAACACTGCATTAAGCAGAGGACGCGATAGACGCGCACGCATTGTCACTGAATTCAGCTCCAGACCCCAAAATAAAGTGATCTGGGCAGGAGTGAAATTGCTCTTGCTCTCGTTCAAGGGACGTGCACAGACATTTTGAGGGGCAGGGGCTCAAGTGTAAAAAAAGGGCACTTCTCATACTTGTTTAATTTGTTTCCAAACAAAATGTTAGATATATTAACCAAAACATTTTTTTAATCCTTCACACTCACCCAATTGTTTATTGTTGTTTCATTTTTAAACAATGTCTACAAAATAATCAGTTCACATAGAGACCACGGTCTTCTTTAGAATTCACTCATTTTATCACAAGAACAGGCAACAACAAAGGAAACTAAGTCACAATGTGTATGTTTTCTATGTTAAAGTTTCAAGTAAATATTTAGAATAAATGATTGCGCAAAGGAGAAGGACATATTTTCACTAATAGTTTGTTTATTTTCCACAAGCCAATAAACTGTTTTAATTATTTTGGTGTTATTGGGCCACCACCAATGACCTTCACACTAAACTGAAAAGGGCATTAGGTGCTAATTTGTTATTTTACAGAGAAGAAAAAGCAACAATAATGAAAACACACTGCAATAAATGATTGACAAAATACAAAATTTCAGCAACTTATAACTAATTATGATTAATACTGTATTATTGTTGTTGTTGTTATAATTACATTTTTTTTCCACATTTGAGGGAGGTTTGTTTAGATCTATCAGCATACACAACATATAATGGATATAGGTATTAGATGAGGAGTCTGACATCAAACCTATCAAGTTATTGTTTAAGGCAGGACACTTAATGTACTGTTCAATTGTGAGATGTTGGTATATTTTGCTTTCATGTCTTCTGTTGCTCTAAAGGAAATTTACAAAATTCACATTAAGGTGTTTGTTTTAAGCCTACTCCACCCTCATCTGTTTGCTTCTGTAGATTTCTTCTAAATTAACCAAAACAAGCTCCATTTATATCTGCATATTTAAACATAACATTTCAAGGGAAAATACTCTTGAATTCATATTAACTGATATAACTGGCGATATGCTTTGGTTATTTTGTTTAGCCTATTCATCTGCAATGCCTGACAAATGTATGCAAGTTATCACATTTGTATTACTTGACGCCTGAAATGCATATCGATGAGGCAATTCAGATGACGTTATTAATTTGACTGTATTCAGCTGTCATTTCTGCATTAAGTTAGCATATGTGCCAACGATATACTGCCTTAGCTAAACCTTAGCTAACTCATTAGCTCATAAGTGATGGATGTTAGCAAAACAATATTTGCGGTATTTCTTTTGGTTAATTCGCTGAATTCGAAGGCAAATGTAGCTAGTCTGTTTCACCACTCACCTCCACACCAACACAAACGCTAAGTCTGCAAAGCAGGGAGGGCTTCACTTCTGTGGCCCTCTGGCTGATGTGCCAAACACTGAGTGCGTTTACATGCACAAAATAAACGTATATCTATCATAAATCATCTTAAAAAGAAACCTGTTTTAACGTGTTTACATGCATAGTAATAAAAATATGTACTCTTTAATATGTCAATTTCCATTAAAATACTAGTACTCTTGATACAGATTTACTATTCCATTTTAAGCTACAACTTAAAAAACTATGTGCAATCGGTTTCCAAAGTTTGTTTAAGTAAAGTCAACATGTTTTTTTAAATACAACTAAAACAGAAGACACTCAACACATGTCTGACATTATCAACTGTTTATTTTTTAATAAACACCGGTTGCTGTCTGCAATCGCTGCCGGCAGTCTGTATCCTTGCACTTACACTTCGCTCTAGTATTAGTGTATTTTATAATCGTTACTTATCATTGTCGTTGCTAACTTATCCTGATATCTCAATAACCCTGTTCTGTTATTTACTTGAAGATTCTAAACCAAAATTAATAGTTAACTTAACGCCGTTAGCATAGCAATAGCGTGCTTTCTGTTTACACTGTGGAATATCATCTTGCCTCTGGTTTGTCTTGTGTGCTAACTGTTTCTCTTTTTAAGCGAGTATACTACGATTCATCAAACAACCTTGGTAAATTGGAATTGCACTTCAAACCTGGTGAGTTATGGCTTCTATTCCTATTATTGTTACTTGCACCTCATGTCATATGTTTAGCTTAGCCTTCTCTGTCAGCTGCGAGGGGTTTGTATGCGATAAATGCAGGGAAATAGTTAGGCTGACAGAGAAGATCTTAGAATTAGAGTCTCGCATCCGATCTTTATTTGAGGACAGTAAGAGTTTAACGACCATAGAAAACACTTTGGATGAGAGCAACGTTAGCGCACACAGCTCTGTTCCAGTTGAACATCCCCCACAGCTGGGAAACTTCGTGACTGTGAGACGGCGTAGTCGCAGGACAAAACATCACTCAACCGTTCCGATTACAGTCTCGAACAGGTTTGCCCCGCTCAGGATAAAGGGGAGTCTGCAGACCTGGAGCCGGCAGCTTTATGCCCCAAGCAGTTTTGCGGCCCAGGCAGTTTTACACCCCTGTTTTTACTTTTTTGTCCAGTAGGAGGCACTGTACGTTAAGAACCACCAGAACAGCCATAAGAACAGATAACTTCATCGTCCATCACGAGTTATGGTAAATAAACGTTTTAGTTATCAGGCAATCGTCCAACATGTATAGTTTTAAACGATTCATTGATATCGATATGAATTCATTTCAACATCTAAAAAGATATGTATTTGTAATTTATACTCAAAGACAATAAAATGTATACTTATTGACCAGGACGATGTTCTGTCTGTATCAACCTTAGCTAACCACGTGTATGCTTACTCGATATCTCTTACTCATTTTCATAATTATTTTCTTTTTCATATTATTTTGTTGTCTGTCTCTAGCCTGTGTGATGGCCTTTTCTGGTAACATATTCTTCTGACCCTGCTTACTTGCATTAATACGTTACTACAGTAGGCTTATATGTAAACCATTTCAATTTAAATGCACACACGTACTTAAGTTATTTATTATTTAAAGTCGTTATTCATAGTACAACTTCCTACAAAATGGAGAGCCCTATAATCATAACTAACAATTAATCACAGGTGAGAAGATCACAGTCAACATAATAATTAGCCAGCAAACAATTTTCTTAAATGTGTATTAAGAAAACAAAAGATCAATAATTGAGCACCAACAATCACAAACATGTTGAAACTCAAATTGAAAACGTTCTTCCCATATGGAATAAAAAAATGATCATATTATGTAATATACATATAAAATACATTTTTGTTAAAATAGCTTAATGATCCCGATTAAAATGTATGTGCACCTAATGTGGGTTTTATCATGTTTGTGATTGTTAGTGCTCAATTAATCGTGTATCTTGTTTTCTTAATAGCAATTGTTGGCTGGCTAATTAGGCCTATTATGTTGTGATGTTATTGATCTCATCTGTAATAATACCTGGAAATAATAAAAATGTGTTCAAGAATGAATTTTAAATATTTACTTTACTTTTAACCAGTAAATACATAAATGACTTACAGAGACATATGTGACAATGTTTTAATGACATTCTCAATTTTCTTTGCACAGTCCATCATCAGTGGCCAAAAGAAATCAAAGTGGCTTGACATATTTTGCAATCCTTCTGCCAAGACCATGCTTGTGCCTGTATACATTGACAATCAGGACCAAATTGATGTCCTACTTTCACCTCACTTCATTTCTGGACAGGACACCCACACAGACTCACAATGACACAATCAAGTTTATTATGGATGTCCTTTTTCCAGAGGTGGGTCCTGTGTTAGCTGTGCTCCTCAGATTTATTTTGTAATTGCTTTTTAAAAAAAAATTGGTTAATGTAGAAAGGACACTCAGTTTTGTTGTACAAAAAAATAAAAAAATAATTTTGATACTGAAATGATACTACTTGTTCGGGGTGCGACCCATCTTGACTTAACTCTTTCTTTGATAGTCCATCATCTGTTCCCTTGCTGCTTAGGAAAATCTCACCATGCTGGAGACTGAGGAGGAATTTCTACAAGGGCCTGTCATTGACATAAGGTATGTAAGGATGCTATAAAGGAGAAATGGTCAAGCATGACACCCTGCCATTATTTCTAATAACAATTTTGTTATTAGTTATCTGCACGGCAGATATTTAATTGATAGTTCATATGATTGCACTTAATGTCTTATGGGCTAAATATGGTTAATATTTGAATGTAACTTTATACATGCCTATACATTCACAGCAAACACTCAAGTCTTCTGTATATTTGTATATAACTAGGCCACAGTAGATTATATATTATTGTTGTACTGTACATCTGATCCAACTGTGTGTATTATACATTTTTTAATTCACAAAAACACTTGATTGCAGTTACAATTGCAAATCAATTGTCTCCTGTAAGCTATGTATTAAGACCATTAGTAGATATCTACAAATATGTTAACCTGTTCTGCATATAGTTGATTAAGCCATGGTTTCTATAGTAAGATTGGTTTTGCCAAGAGTCCCCAATACAACAACAACAACAACAACAAAACATGGTTACTACACTTTTACCATAGTTAATTTTCACTGGTCCAGAAGCACTTCCAGTTTCATTTTAGTTTTATTTATTTACTTTTAATCTTACACATACATAATTACATTTTTGTTTAACAGTTTGATTCGGTTACAAATATTTCATTTTGTCGTTCAACTCACCCTACTGGACAAATAATGAACAACAGGGATGTAAAACTGCCTGGGGCGCAAAACTGCCTGCTCCAGGTCTGCAGACTCCCCAAATAGCCGCTCAGTGACGCACCGACTGAGAAACCTGCTGAAAGTGCCCTAGTTATCGGTGATTCTATAGTTCGGAACATTAACATAGAGGCACCAGCCACCATAGTCAAATGTTTACCGGGAGCCAGAGCGCCTGACATCAAGTCAAATTTAAATGTGCTGGCTAAGGCTAATCGTAAATTCAGTAAAATTGTTATTCACGTCTGCACAAATGATGTTCGACTCCGTCAATCGGAGATCACAAAAGATAACATTAAAGCGGTGTGTGAGCTCGCAAGCAAAATGTCAGACACTGCAATATTCTCTGGCCCCCTCACTGCTTATCGTGGTGATGAGATTTATAGCAGATTATCATCACTAAATGGCTGGTTGTTTGAGTGGTACCTGCAGAATGATATAGTTTTTTATAAACAACTGGAAGAGTTTTGAGGGCAGACCTGACCTGTTGAAACGAGATGGTCTCCATCCCTCCTGGCCTGGGGCTTCCAACCTGTCTAAAAATATGGCACAGAGTCTTAATAATGCTAACCTGGGGCCCAGGTCAGGGAGCAGACAGAATGGCTTAACCTACTATCTGCTTGCCGTCTCACGTCGCAGAATACACAAAATGTACAACATGTAATAATCCCTTCTCCCAAACATCACAAAATAGAGACTGTGCCTGTCCCCCGGATTAGCAAACATAAAATAATGCGTAAACCTCTTGAAAGTAATTTAATAAACGTTAAACAAATTAAACATGAACAAAATACAGATAATCAACTGTTACGACTCGGATTGCTAAATATTAGATCTCTCTCTAATAAAGCACTTTTTGTTAACGATATGATAACAGATCATATCGTTATCATATCGACGCGGAACACACAACTCTATTTTACATTATTTATTCACCAAATTTGCACATATCAGACCTGTACATACATAATTGTCTATATTGTATATTGTGTTTTTGCTGTTTTGTACATTGCCTATTTCTATATTATTGTATATTATTATTTTTGGACAGTGTTCAGTCCTGTTGCTGTCTTTCTGTTGCACTGTGGAGCTTCTGTCACTATAACAAATTCCTCATATGTGTAAACATACTTGGCCAATAAAGCTCATTCTATTCTATTCTATTCTATTCTATTCTATTCTATAAAATAGACATGCTCTGTTTGACAGAAACATGGCTAAAACCAGATGATTATATTACTTTAAATGAATCTGTCCCCCAAGATTATTATTATAAACATGAGCCTCGTCTAAAAGGCAGAGGGGGAGGTGTCGCAGCACTTTACAATAACTCTTTTAGCATTTCCCAGAAGTCTAACTCTAAATATAATTCTTTTGAAGTCATGGTTCTTCATGTTTCAACACCTAATACTAAGGATAAAACACTTTTAAAATTGATTCTAGCTATTGTATATAGGCCTCCAGGGCACCACACAGATTTTATTAAAGAATTTGGTGGGTTCTTATCAGAACTAGTACTGGCCGCAGATAGACTCCTTGTCGTTGGTGACTTTAACATCCACGTAGATAACGTTACAGATGCCTTAGGAATGGCTTTCAAAGACACTCTTAACTCCATGGGCATTAGTCAACATGTGTCAGGACCCACTCACCTTCGTAATCATACTTTAGATTTAATACTGTCTTACGGTATAAATGTGGACGACGTTAAAATCCTTCAGCAGAGTGAAGACATTTCGGATCATTATCTGGTATTATGTTTGCTTCACTGGCCTACGGCTGCAAATAAAACTCATTGTTACAAATATGGTAGAACAATAACTTCAACTACCAAAGATGCGTTTCTCGATAATCTGCCCGAATTGTCTCAAATCATGAGAAATAACGTTGAAGATCTTGACATTACCACTGAAAATTTTAATTCCACCTTCTCGGTAACGCTAGACAAAGTTGCTCCACTACGTTTAAAGAAGATTAAAAATGGCAGCCCCACACCGTGGTATAATGAACACACTCAGGCTCTAAAGAAAGCGGCCCGAAAAATGGAGCGCAACTTTAAGAAAACTAAATTAGAGGTATTTCGTACAGCATGGAAGGATAGTATTCGAAAATACAGGAAAGCCCTAATAACTTCTAGATCCGCCTACTTTTCATCACTAATAGAAGAAAACCAGCACAACCCTAGGTTTTTATTTAACACGGTGGCTAAATTAACAAAAAATAAATCGTCAGTGACTTCTGATCCTGTATATCAGCATAGCAGTGATGAATTTATGAACTACTTCACATATAAAATCCAAGATATTAGAGAAAAAATTATAACAATGCAATCAGAAGTGAAACCCGCTGAACAAACTAACTACAGCGCCCTTAAGGAGAAAATGCAATTATTTTATACCGTAGATCAAGATGAGCTGTCTAAAATTATTAGATCATCTAAATCAACAACATGCATACTAGACCCTATACCTACAAATCTACTGAAAGAGATGCTCCCAGAAATTATAGATCCTCTTCTTGGTATTATTAACTCATCTCTGACATTAGGACATGTGCCTAAAGCATATAAGGTGGCTGTTATAAGGCCCCTTGTCAAAAAACCCCAACTCGACCCTAGAGAACTAAGGAACTACAGGCCTATATCGAATCTACCTTTCATATCTAAAGTTCTGGAAAAAGTAGTTTCAACTCAATTATGCTCCTTCCTCCAAAGGAATGACATCAATGAAGAATTCCAGTCTGGATTTAGAGCATGTCACAGTACAGAGACTGCTTTGATCAGAGTTACAAATGATCTGCTATTGGCGTCTGACCGAGGTTGTATCTCGTTATTGGTGCTGCTAGACCTTAGTGCTGCATTCGATACCATTGACCACAGCACACTCCTACATAGACTCGAAAATTATGTTGGCATTAAGGGAATAGCTTTGAAATGGTTTAAATCTTATTTATCCGACCGTTTTCAATTTGTAGCAATAAACAATGAGGTGTCACGCAAATCGCAAGTCCAGTACGGTGTACCACAGGGCTCAGTCTTAGGGCCTCTGCTCTTCGCATTATACATGCTACCTCTAGGAGATATAATAAAGCGACACGGAGTTAGCTTTCACTGTTATGCTGATGATACTCAACTTTATATTTCCTCGAAGCCTCATGAAACACAGCAGTTCCATCGAATAATGGAATGCATAGTCGATATAAAAAACTGGATGAGTAACAACTTTTTATTACTGAACTCGGACAAAACGGAAGTGTTACTTATTGGACCGAAAACTGCTATAAGTAACAACCAAGAATACTGTTTAACTATTGACGGATGTTCCATAAAACCCTCGTCGTCAGCAAAGAATCTTGGCGTTCTATTCGATAGTAATCTGTCATTTGAGAGCCACGTCGCCAACACCTGTAAAATTGCGTTTTTCCATCTTAAGAATATATCTAAACTACGTCATATGCTGTCAATCTCAGATGCAGAGAAGTTAATTCATGCATTCATGACATCAAGACTAGATTACTGTAATGCACTGTTAGGTGGTTGCCCTGCAGGCTTATTACAAAAACTCCAATTGGTCCAAAACGCGGCAGCTCGAGTTCTTACACGTACAAAAAAGTATGAACATATTAGCCCGGTTCTGTCAACCTTGCACTGGTTACCTATAAAGCATCGCGTTAACTTTAAAATCTTGCTTATTACCTATAAAGCCTTACATGGTTTAGCTCCTCAGTACTTGAATGAACTCCTTTTGTATTACAGTCCTTCACGTGCATTACGCTCTCAGGCGTCCTGTCAGTTGGTAATACCTAGAATTTCAAAATCAAGTGCAGGTGGTAGATCCTTTTCCTATCTAGCGCCTAAACTTTGGAATAGTCTTCCCTGCACTGTCCGGGAGGCAGACACACTCTGTCAGTTTAAATCTAGACTAAAGACGCATCTTTTTAATCTTGCATACACTACTCTTCCATAATATAAATCTTCAGAGGGTTTAGGCTGCATTAGTTAGATCAACCGGAACCAAAAACACAACTGATGTACTTGTTGCATCAAAGAGTACAGAACAGTACTCTACTCTCAGCCAGTCTTGTCTCATTGTTCCAAGGTTACCACAGCGAGCAGGATGCAGTTCATGGCCTGACCTGATGGTAGAGCGGAGAATGGGAAGTGGGGACCTGACAAGAGCTGAGATGATAGAGCTGGATAAAGAAGGACGCGGTCTCTTGACATGTCTTCACCACAAAATTTCAAATGCTATTAGATTATTAATGATAATCTTAAACTATAATTTATTTTATTATTAAGTTTATTTATTTTATTTAGCCTTGTTGTGCAAGTTCTCTGGAGCTTGTGCAGAGGCAGCAGCTTTTGCCAGAGGGGAACTGGAATCCCCTGGTTGGGCCTGGGTTCTCCTGAGGTTTTTTTTCTCGATTAGAGTTTTGGGTTCCTCGCCACCGTTTGCATACTGTTTTTGCACTATCTGCCTGACCGGGGGGGCTGCTTTAGAATCTTAAAGTTTTACTTAATTAATATTGCATATAGGAATTTATTATCTGTTATATTTGACCTGTGCTTCTCTCTCCTTTATCCTAAATGTGTGCTCTCACTGAGCGTGTGTGTGTGTGCGTACTTGTCTGTGTACGTACGTGTGTGTGTGTGTGTGTGTGTGTCTGTGTGTGTGTGTGTGTGTGTGTGTGTGTGTGTGTGTGTGTGTGTCTGTGTGTGTGTGTGTGCGTGCGTGCGCGTGCGTGTGTGTGTGTGTGTGTCTATGTGTGTTAGTACGTGTGCATATTGTGTGTGTGGAGTGTTTTGTATGTGGGTATGTCTGTTTTCTGTGTTTTCACCTTTTTCTTGTTTTTACAGGTACAACTTTAATTGTTTTGCTTATAGTCAATATGTCTTACGTACAGCTGCTTTGTAACAATGAAAATTGTAAAAAGCGCTATATAAATAAAGTTGAGTTGTTAGGAACATTACAATAACTGGCAAATGTAGACACAATGCTTATGTCTAAACATATCTCTTATGACTCATTAAATAGCACTGAAAAAAATTACAATGTAAAGCGCTGTACAGAAAAAAAATAGGCATTTGACATGTAGACATTAAGTTTTTACTAAAATATAGACATTTGGCTTTAGAAATGTACAGTTATAACTATAAAAACATAACTGAGCCATCTGTAACCAGAAGTAAAACCAGTGCTCACTTAAAATTAGTGCAGTTACAAAATAAGCCTGAAATACAGATATTTAACTAATCTAATATTAACATAAGTATAAAATCTGTGCAAACTTGAAATGAGTGAAATTACAAAATATGCCAAAATATTAACAGGCACAAAGGCATTTCAAGACAAAGTTTAGCTTAAAAGCTGATTTTGAAGTTTGAAGTTCAGGTTTGTTTCTTACCTCCCAACAACAGAAATACCCTCTGGAAAAAAATGTTTCCCTTATTGTCTTTGTGTAGTCTAAATTTAGAGCATAGATTAAAGCAAAGAAGAGACATACAGCATGTGGCAAGTTTGGGACATCATCCACGACAATTCTTCCCTCCAGAATGATTGCCCTTGATGCATTAACATTGAGAACATGTGGAGTTCGGGCAGGCGTATCTTCAGGTGAAACTGTGAGCAGGCCAACATCTATTCCACTGAAGTCTGCATCTACATCCAAGTCTGAAACATAACAAAAATAGGAAAGCGTGAGTTTTTCTCTACCTTGAGACACGTATATGACATATACCCAAGCTTTAAATCACAACTGCCAAAGACAGATGATAAACTATATAGTGAAAGACTTACAAAACATTTAAAGGGCTAGTTCACTCAAAAAAGAAAATTCTGTCATCATTTACTCATCATCATGTTGTTTCAAACCTGTATAAATTTAAAGCACAAAAACTACCACTGTGTCAAATCGGAATTGTTTTTAAGTCAAGAGACAAATATAGTATCGAAATACTCTTAATCTTAACTCTAATTGAACTTAACAAAACAAAACAGAAATACCAACAACAATTACTTACAAAGCACATCCTGAATTCTCAGAGTCATCCCCCAAATGAAGTACTGCGAGGGCGCACACACGTAACACCTTACGTCAGATGACTATGCAAAAGCAAAAAACAGACAGAGAATAAGGTTAACAATCATATTCAAACAAAGACTCAAAAGATGACAACAGTCAACCTAAAGAAATCCCTTTGAATCAACATGACGCAAAACTTCATCCATGCGTTCCCCTGATATCCTGCTTTTACCTGAAAAATTTAATCAAATTTGCAGAGTGTGTGTCCAATGCTGCGCAGAACTTGGATCTCAGATTTTTTTGAATTGCAAAGATCTAAGCACAAAACACAAAGTGGTTGTTTACATTAAAATAAAAAAGCCATTTAGGTTGTAAAGAGAAATAGGAATCAAACGTGGCTTTCAGTAAAAAGTGCTGGGCACTTCTCCAAGATCTCACAAATAGGAGGTTCAGAATGAATGATTTCCTTTCTCCTCGGGGCAAATGTGCTGTCTTCATACTAAACGTTGAATTAATATGAGACTTACAGCTTCAAGGCATCAAGCGGAAATTAAAAAGAACTAGTCTACACTAGAAGAAAATACATTTTCACTGTATAACATTTTAACCGCTCTATATATGATATCGTCATATCCTACACCCCTGCTTGAAAGTTATAAATGACAATGCATTCTAATAATCAATGTTTGTGATGACAAATAACTGCAATAATTTCGATTGAGATGTGCTGGCACATGTTTGTACAGCGATCATCGAATTTATAAAAGTAATGTACAGCATTATAACGAGTACTAAAGTGAATGAAATCAAGCATTTTGTAAAATAATGGCAGGCATCCTGGCTGCTGATTTTAAAGTGGACAATAACTAAACTAAGAAACACCAACAAGTACTTTGACACGTGAGGACCAAAAAGTGTTTGAGACACGTTTAAGGTCTTAACATGTTCGTAAATACAAAAAACAATCAATACAAATCAAATAATTAGCAGTAATTACCTTGAATTGGTTAAGATCACAATCCTCAGTCCATGTGCTTCAGCAAGGTGTGGGGGAGGGGAGATGTACTTCATTGCTCATGCTCAAAAGAACGTCTTGAACATTTTGAGTAATTTTACTTAGTTTTTGTTAGTGTTGGACTTTAAAGGCAGTCCTGCATGCTCAAAAATTTGCACAGAGACGTTCTCCAAAATTAAACAGAAGTTTTATTATCAGATGTAAAAAGGTAACAAAGCTTTGGGTTGTCAGACAATCTCCTCACTCCACCACAAGCCAACAACCAAAATATTCAAAAACACCCATATTTATTAAGTATGTGACGTCGCTCGTATCTTCTGACTCCTCCTCTGCTTTTTGCTCCCTTTCCACCAATCACCGTGAAGTCCTTTTTCTTAGTTCCTGTAAAATAACATTTCAAAACGTATATCCTGTGGTCAATCGCCAGTCCTGAGGAATGTTCTCCAGGACAGTTTCTTTTGGGGAGTGGTCTCCTAGAAACAGTTCCCTGTGGCCGGACAACATACCAACATTCTTAACATTCTTTTAGTAAAAAGAAAACACTTAATCATCTAATACTTTTAATTATGTAGCGTTGTTTCTTAATCCTATGATTCATTAAAACACATCACAACTCATGATTATACTTAAAACATATGCAGTGGATTGATTCATAACATTTTTATGTGAAAAACACTCTTTGTGTGTGTGTGTGTGTTGATCTAGATAATTTATGGCTCCAACCCCCATTTGCCACAGTAACTATTTTACTGAGTAAGATAGCAAGCACATGACAAAATCACATAGCTTAATGATTTAATGAAAGAAAACACTTATTGATTATATTGATATTTAAATCATACTTTTATCTGAAAAATATTCCCACAGTCTGTATCATGAATTTGAAGAACCACCACCTGTAAACTTTTTATTAAACAAATGTTAGTGTTTTAATGTTAGAAAACTGAAGTGTGGTAAATGGTGTTACAGTCAGAATGTTTACTAATGTGCAAATTGGGCTTTTTATCTTAATAAATATAACTTTCACTAATAAATAACTACACAATAAAAGGACAAATAAACAGGAGGATCTTTAATGGTGGAAGCATGTGGCCTGTGAGCGGCAGGCAACCCCCCAGGTTTGCAGAAATGGTTTGACCCAATTCTTAGGCAGCCAATGATATTGACACGTTTAAACTGGATACTGACGTCTGAATCACGCGTTGTTTACGTGTATTCTACGTGTATTTGACGTTGTCACGAATCGGGGATGAGAGACACGGATACACAGACAGAGGACCGAAGTGCAGACAGGGTAAGGGGTAAACTAGACTTTTAATAAATAACAAAACATACAAAACAAAGACCCAAGTGGGGGTCAAATGAACTGTAAACATGACATATAACAAGAAAAAGGACTTACTACACTAAACTAGAAATAACATCTATTACATACTACAAAAGACTAGGCTACACTTAACAGGACAAGAAACTCACCCACACGAAACACGACAGAGTACAATGAACCGACACAAGACAGAGAACACAGGGGCATTAAATAAAGGGACAAATCAAAGGGGAACAGGTGTGGGGCATGAACTAATAAACAGTCAAAACGAGGGATACAAAAGGGCGGGAATACAGACAAGACACCGGAGAGTGGAAGGCCAACAGGGACAAAACGCCACTCTCCACATAAAACAAGAGGTTCTGTCATGGTTCTGCCACTAGGTCAAGAAAAGCAAGACAAGGTGGGGCACAACCATGACAGACGTGTATTTAACACGTTAAGTACGTGTTAAATACACGTTAAATACATGTTAATTTTCCACACGTAAACAACACGTTAAGTACACGTTAAATACACGTTGAGTACGTGTGAAATACACGTTGTTGACGTGTAATTAACGTGATAAAATTTGCGCGTTTTTGAACCACTAGGCCTTCAATAGTGATGCGTTTTCTCTTGTTTGGTGGGCGTGTCAAGAATGTCAGCCCAATCAGCAGCAACATGTATATAACCCACGCGGTATTAAAGAAACAGCTCGCACAATGGGTCCAAGTAAAGTCATTTAAATGTGTCCGCTGCAGCTCGGTATACGCAACAATTGAAGATAAAAGAAGTGATGTATTTTGCAGTATTAAACACGTATTTATTCCGATTTCATCAGGCTCTGGAAATTCTTCAAAAAGAACACAAAGAATGGCCTTCTCAGCTGCCATAGTTCAACTCTTGCGTCATCACAACAGGATGTTCAACCACACCACCGTTTCCGTTTAAAAAAACGTTTTGTCGGGGCTGAAGACAACCCTGGTCTCCTTTCCTGTGTTCCACTGAAGCCAAAGCGTTATCATTAGCAGTTACGCTTTTTGGCTAAAGGTGGCAGGCTTCCCTTCTAGTGGCTTTGGTTATAATGGTTTTTAAGTATTACTTTTTAACAGGTATTTATCCATGAATTATTTAATTGAGATTAAATCTTTTACCAGCGGCCGCCGTAACTCACGTCTCTAAAATGATTGGTCTAGGCTTTCTTGTGTTCCGCCTCTAACCCACTCCGCTTTATGATTTACTTTGTCTTCTGTCGCTAACGTGTGACGTTGTACGAAGCGCCGCAGTGCCAAAGCAAGCTCTGTATGCAAGACACTCGGTTATGCACGCTAACGGTAAGTGAATAAAAAAAATCATTCTTAAACCAACAGATATGCACAAAAATACAGAACAAGTTCTGTCACACATTTAGTAAGGGACAGTTTTTCCCCAATACATGACAATCCCATAATAACTGGATGAGTTGCGAACCAGTGGATGGTTGCTGTTCACTGGCAGTCTTTTATCATATGCATTTGAATTATTCAATCAAATCGAGATCTTGTGAAATTTAATTGGAATGTATTGGGACATTCTGAACATACCAAGCCCAAAAAAGATCATTTTAGATTAACTTGGTGCTATTATATTGGTGTCTATATCAGCGACACTGACCTTGAAAGTTTAAACTGTTTAACTGATTGTCTAAATGTATTAATGGGATAAGAAAATATTTGTATTCAGTTTACTTTTTATGTTTCTATAGGTCAGCCTGGAAGAAGGATGAGGCCAACATGGCATGTCAGTATATTTTTGCTTCCAGGACCTGATATCTCCAAACTACCTTCAGCCAGTGACCATGCTAAACTGACCCAAAATGGATTAGGTAAACTTTAATTATTTTTAGTTGTTTGGTTGAGTAACACTAAATATTAGGAGCAACAAGTTTATCTTTAAATCTTTAACTTTTTAAAACTGTAGCCTTTCCATTATGTTATATAACCACAATTTTAAGATTTTGATGTTACTAACAAATTACCACTTTGTTGTCTACAAAAGCTATTTATATCCGTTAGAGACCCATTGCTTATTTGCCTGTTTCACACATACTCCATGTGCAGTGCATATACAGTATGTATTGCAGTACATTATATGTGGTGATGGCAGCATGCCCTGGTTGTGCTTTCACGTATACTGCATTTGCAGCATGCTGCCGATCCACCTTTTCTGTGTGCCACAAATTCAACAACTGTCATATGATTATTATGTTGTGAGGAGAAGCCTCTTCTCCACACTCAACATTATAAAACATACTGTGTAGTTATGGTGCATAAAAAACATACCTTAAGATACAATTAACAGTTACATTTTGCGAGGTTTTGTTCTGCGATAACTTCAAAAAATACAAACCCGATTCCAAAAAAGTTGGGACACTGTACAAATTGTGAATAAAAACAGAATGCAATGATGTGGAAGTTTCAAATTTCAATATTTTATTCAGAATACAACATAGATGACATATCAAATGTTTAAACTGAGAGAATGTATCATTTTAAGGGAAAAATAAGTTGATTTTAAATTTCATGGCATCAACACATCTCAAAAAAGTTGGGACAAGGCCATGTTTACCACTGTGTGGCATCCCCTCTTCTTTTTATAACAGTCTGCAAACGTCTGGGGACTGAGGAGACAAGTTGCTCAAGTTTAGGAATAGGAATGTTGTCCCATTCTTGTCTAATACAGGCTTCTAGTTGCTCGACTGTCTTAGGTCTTCTTTGTCGCATCTTCCTCTTTATGATGCGCCAAATGTTTTCTATGGGTGAAAGATCTGGACTGCAGGCTGGCCATTTCAGTACCCGGATCCTTCTTCTACGCAGCCATGATGTTGTAATTGATGCAGTATGTGGTCTGGCATTGTCATGTTGGAAAATGCAAGGTCTTCCCTGAAAGAGACGACGTCTGGATGGGAGCATATGTTGTTCTAGAACTTGGATATACCTTTCAGCATTGATGGTGCCTTTCCAGATGTGTAAGCTGCCCATGCCACACGCACTCATGCAACCCCATACCATCAGAGATGCAGGCTTCTGAACTGAGCGCTGATAACAACTTGGGTTGTCCTTGTCCTCTTTAGTCCGGATGACATGGCGTCCCAGTTTTCCAAAAAGAACTTCAAATTTTGATTCGTCTGACCACAGAACAGTTTTCCACTTTGCCACAGTCCATTTTAAATGAGCCTTGGCCCAGAGAAAACGCCTGCGCTTCTGGATCATGTTTAGATATGGCTTCTTTTTTGACCTATAGAGTTTTAGCCGGCAACGGCGAATGGCACGGTGGATTGTGTTCACCGACAATGTTTTCTGGAAGTATTCCTGAGCCCATGTTGTGATTTCCATTACAGTAGCATTCCTGTATGTGATGCAGTGCCGTCTAAGGGCCCGAAGATCACGGGCATCCAGTATGGTTTTCCGGCCTTGACCCTTACGCACAGAGATTGTTCCAGATTCTCTGAATCTTTGGATGATATTATGCACTGTAGATGATGATAACTTCAAACTCTTTGCAATTTTTCTCTGAGAAACTCCTTTCTGATATTGCTCCACTATTTTTCGCCGCAGCATTGGGGGAATTGGTGATCCTCTGCCCATCTTGACTTCTGAGAGACACTGCCACTCTGAGAGGCTCTTTTTATACCCAATCATGTTGCCAATTGACCTAATAAGTTGCAAATTGGTCCTCCAGCTGTTCCTTATATGTACATTTAACTTTTCCGGCCTCTTATTGCTACCTGTCCCAACTTTTTTGGAATGTGTAGCTCTCATGAAATCCAAAATGAGCCAATATTTGGCATGACATTTCAAAATGTCTCACTTTCAACATTTGATATGTTATCTATATTCTATTGTGAATAAAATATAAGTTTATGAGATTCGTAAATTATTGCATTCCTTTTTTATTCACAATTTGTACAGTGTCCCAACTTTTTTGGAATCGGGTTTGTATATAAATTAGTTTTCGTTTCTTTTTTTACTATTAAATAGTAATATATAGTAGGGCTGGGCGATACGGCAAAAAAGTAAACTCGATAGTTTTTTTCTATATTGATCTATAACGATATTTATTTCGATATATATTTAATTAAAAAACTGTATTTAAAAGAATCTATTTTAAATACAGTTTATTAACAAAAGTTAACCTTTAACCAGTTAAAATTAAATTAAATTAATGCACTGTTGCAACACAGAGGATATTAGGCCATAAACAACATGTACCAGTTCATTCAGTCTCATTTTGACTCAATTGACTCGTTAAGTAAAGGGAGTGTTCATTCAGTACATTCAACCAATGAAAGGGCTCCGTTACTGTGTACATTCGAACGCTATTGGCTCAGCACCTGCGCACATACATAACGCTGCAATAATGTCTTGCTCGAGTAGTGGGATTCATTCAATGCATTCAGTGAACCTTAAAGACATCTCACATAAACTGTAGTACATTTCTTTAATCATGCAAGCATCTTACATACAAGGTTCAATATTTTAATGTGCACACAAACTCACTTCATTACATCTCTGATCTGTACAGGGCAGCGCTGGTTTGTTTCATATGCACCAGCTCATGTTAGCAGATATGTTAACGATGGATATAAAAACGTTTGTGCTTGAGTTTCGAAGTAACTCGCTTGCAATAGTGCCTCAAGTTTGTTTTGTTTAACCGGCGATTGCGAAAAAAATAAGACACTTGATAAACCGCGTGATGACAACTCGAGGTTAGTTTCACCTTTGTTTTCCCGCTTCCAGTAATGTTTTCCTCCTCATGTCGAGTTTTCTTTGCCAAGTGCAGTATGAAATGGACTTTGTACTTTGACGCGCATCATAAAAGCTGCACGCTGACTGACTGTTGTTGCGTTTATTTCTGCGTTCTGTTACGACTAAAATTAATCCATATCGAGTCAAAATGCCAATAGCTTATCATCGTTTTTGAAATACATTCTATCGCGATTCGATATGATATCATTTATCGGCACAGCCCTACTTTCAACATTTGATATGTTATCTATATTCTATTGTGAATAAAATATAAGTTTATAAGATTCGTAAATTATTGCATTCCTTTTTTATTCACAATTTGTACAGTGTCCCAACTTTTTTGGAATCGGGTTTGTATATGCATTAGCTGTAAATTTACTACATTTTGATGTCGATTTGAGCAAGATCCATTTGTTATAACTTTAATAGAGAATTAATAGACTTGATGCATATATACGATCATGGCACTGCACTGCACTGCACCGCACCCCAACTGCTGATGCACCACATCTGCATGCTGTTTAAATCATCCAATCTGTTATCATGGGCACGTAAAAAATACAAACTGCATGCACACTGCGCTCAGAATATGTGTGAAACAAGTGTTTCAGCATGTGACACACTAATAATGTGACATGCATTCATGACATCAAGACTAGACTACTGTAATGCACTGTTAGGTGGTTGCCCTGCAGGCTTATTACAAAAACTCAAACTGGTACAAAACGCGGCAGCTCGAGTTCTTACACGTACAAAAAAGTATGAACATATTAGCCCGGTTCTGTCAACCTTGCACTGGTTACCTATAAAGCATCGCGTTAACTTTAAAATCTTGCTTATTACCTATAAAGCCCTACATGGTTTAGCTCCTCAATACTTGAATTAACTCCTTTTGTATTACAGTCCTTCACGTGCATTACGCTCTCAGGCATCCTGTCAGTTGGAAATACCTAGAATTTCAAAACCACGTGCAGGTGGTAGATCCTTTTCCTATCTAGCGCCTAAACTTTGGAATAGTCTTACCTGCACTGTCCGGGAGGCAGACACACTCTGTCAGTTTAAATCTAGACTAAAGACGCATCTTTTTAATCTTGCATACACTACTCTTCCATAATATAAATCCTCTGAGCGTTTAGGCTGCATTAGTTAGATCAACCGGAACCAAAAACACAACTGATGTACTTGTTGCATCAAAGAGTACAGAACAGTACTCTACTCTCAGCCAGTCTTGTCTCATTGTTCCAAGGTTACCACAGCGAGCAGGATGCAGTTCATGCCCTGACCTGATGGTAGAGCGGAGAATGGGAAGCGGCGACCTGACAAGAGCTGAGATGATAGAGCTGGATAAAGAAGGACGCGGTCACCTGACACGTCTTCATGGCCTGACCTGATGGTAGAGCGGAGAATGGGAAGGGGACCTGACAAGAGCTGAGATGATAGAGCTGGATAAAGAAGGACGCGGTCTCCCTGACAGTCTTCACCACAAAATTTCAAAACTATTAGATTATAATGATAATCTTAAACTATAATTTACCTTATTAGTAAGTTTATTTATTTTATTTAGCCTTGTTGTGCAAGCTCTCTGGAGCTTGTGCAGAGGCAGCAGCTTTTGCCAGAGGGGAACTGGAATCCCCTGGTTGGGCCTGGGTTCTCCTGAGGTTTTTTTTCTCGATTAGAGTTTTGGGTTCCTCGCCACCGTTTGCATACTGTTTTTTGCACTATTTGCCTGGCCGGGGGGGCTTCTTTAGAATTTTAAAGTTTTACTTAATTAATATTGCATATAGGAATTTATAGTCTGTTATATTTGACCTGTGCTTCTCTCTCCTTTATCTTAAATGTGTGCTCTCACTGAGCGTGTGTGTGTGCGTGCTGTGCGTGTCTGCGTGTGTGCGTACTTGTCTGTGTATGTATGTGTGTGCGCATCCGTGTGTGTGTGTGTGTGTGTCTATGTCTATGTGTGTTAGTACGTGTGCATATTGTGTGTGTGGAGTGTTTTGTATGTGGGTATGTCTGTCTTCTGTGTTTTCAACTTTTTCTTGTTTTTGCAGGTACAACTTTAATTGTTTTGCTTGTAGTCAATATGTCTTATGTACAGCTGCTTTGTAACAATGAAAATTGTAAAAAGCGTATATAAATTAAAAAAATAAAATAAAATAAAATAAATAAACTCAGATCTTCTTTAATAGGTAGGCCAGTGCATGAATTGGATCAACAACAATTCTCCAAAGTTCAGCTCAGTTGGAGTCTAGCTGAATTTAACCAGTATACAGGTGCTGGTCATATAATTAGAATATCATCAAAAAGTTCATTTATTTCACTAATTCCATTCAAAAAGTGAAACTTGTATATTATATTCATTCAATACACACAGACTGATATATTTCAAATGTTTATTTCTTTTAATTTGATGATTATAACTGACAACTAATGAAAATCCCAAATTCAGTATCTCAGAAAATTAGAATATTACTTAAGACCAATACAAAGAAAGGATTTTTAGAAATCTTGGCCAACTGAAAAGTATGAACATGAAAAGTATGAGCATGTACTGCACTCAATACTTAGTTGGGGCTCCTTTTGCCTGAATTACTGCAGCAATGCGGCGTGGCATGGAGTCGATCGGTCTGTGGCACTGCTCAGGTGTTATGAGAGCCCAGGTTGCTCTGATAGTGGCCTTCAGCTCTTCTGCATTGTTGGGTCTGGCATATTGCATCTTCCTCTTCACAATACCCCATAGATTTTCTATGGGGTTAAGGTCAGGCGAGTTTGCTGGCCAATTAAGAACAGGGATACCATGGTCCTTAAACCAGGTACTGGTAGCTTTGGCACTGTGTGCAGGTGCCAAGTCCTGTTGGAAAATGAAATCTGCATCTCCATTAAGTTGGTCTGCATCTGAAGAGGAGGTACAGTACTTGGAATCTATTTAGCATATTTGTGTGTCATCAATTGAAAGAAATTGTAATGACGATAGGAAAGCATAGCATAGATGAATACTAAAATATAAAGCATAAGACCTGTTTAAATGGTACCTTGTCTCACTTTCACAAACATTTTGGCCAGGGGTAGGCAATGTCAGTTTTGGAGAGGCACTATCCTGCAGAGTTTAGCTCTGTTGTGTTTGATTAGGTCTGGAGCATAACTCTGCAGGACAGTTGCTCTCCAGGACTGACATTTCCCTTTGATTTAGGCTTTTACATTACTTTTCTGTAGTGAACCATTCATTTTATCCTAAATAGACTTTTTAGTATAACATTAAGTCAGAAAATTTCACTCCAATAACTTTTTTGGTTACTATTTGGCATGCTAATTATAACCCAGAAAATCTGAAATGAAACAGAACATGCCAAAGTTTGTTACTGTAAGGCAAGTTCTGTTCCATTTTTGATTATGATGACCTGTCTTTAGTATATGCATATCGTCGCTGTCGGGCGGAATCCTCGTATCTCCAAAACCATAATTTTTCAGGAAGTAAAAAAAATGCATATTTTTGGAGTTATTAAACATTGTATTGTTAAAGTTGGTATTATACCTTATATTGCTATCATATACTGTTGTGTACCAACATTAACACAACATTTCCCCAAAACCATGTTTAATCGGAGATACAAGGTTTATAACTTGGGAGCAGGGAGATACGAGATTACGCTGTCATTGATAAGAATGGTACCGACACAGACGTCGCTGCTGCCAGCAGTGTTCATCAAAGTCTGCGGTCGCGTTGAGCCTTTTGACAAGAGACGAGGCTTTAAGAGCTAATGAAAGCTAATGATTGTGGTTACATACATCTTCCTAAACTCTATTTTAAACGTTAGAGCTATGAGTGATGCAATACCAAAATAAAACGTTAAACAGGCTGTCTAATATAGGCGGAAATTAATCTGCACGCAAATAAAGTCGGCGGTCGCGTTGAGCCTCTTGACAAGAGAAAAGGCTTCAATCGTTAACCAAAGCTAACGACTGTGGTTACATACATCTTCCTAAACTCTATTTTAAAGGTTTAAGAACTATAAGTGATGTAATACAAAAAACGATGAGCTGACTAGGCTGTCTAATAGGCGGAAATTAGCCGAATCTGCTCGCAAACTTACCTTCGTGGCTCACAGGCTTCCTTCTGCACCGAAGCATTACAGCTATGATTTTTAACAAAACAGGCCTACTCAAATGTATCTAACCTAACTATTTTCACTCGTTATTGTCTAAAAAACTTTCAATCAGGAGACGTAATGCCGAGAAGCTCCCGCGGAGTGAAGAAGAGGTGGAGTTACGAGACTTCTCAGACAGTTGAAGTGTCCAATGGAGTTAAGAGATTTGCTCTCAAGCTATTTTCAACACTTTAGATTGGTTAATAATTTGTAAAAATAACAGACCCACATGGGGACTGACCAATAGCATCGATTTGTGAAAAAATATGAAATTGACCAAATTTGGACATGGGTTTGCCGACAGATAACATATGCGACATGTCTCCACATGTGATCACATGTTCTTCACGTCACCACATGTTGCACATGTCATCCCATGGGTTTTTACATGTTATCCCATGGGTTTCACGTGGGAATTCACATGGAATTCACACCAAAATGTTCCAAAAACACACATTTCACATGTGATCACACGTGTTTTTTTGCACATGTTAAACACATGTTGTATACATGTGATCACATGCGAAAAACATGTAAAAACATGTGAAATTCATGTGTCTTTTCTGTAAGGGGGGTCACAGATTATCAACGTGGTCAATTGTAAACTTCTCTTTACCTTTCATCACTCATTACCAGGCACCATCTTATTTGCAGATGACTTCCTATTCTCCCTCCCCTCCGTGCACATCTGCTCCTTTACCCAGATGCTCCAATTCTCCCTCAGCTCCACGCACATCTTCTTCATTACCCAGACGCTCCTACTCTCCCTCATCTCCACGCAGATCTGTTCCTTTACCCAGACACTCACCCTCACCTCCACGCAGATCTGCGCCTTTACCCAGACGCTCCTACTCTCCCTCACCTCCACGCACATCTGCTCCTTTAACCAGACACTCACCCTCACATCCACGCAGATCTGCACCTTTACCTAGACGCTCCTACTCTCCCTCACCTCCACGCAGATCTGTTCCTTTAACTAGACACTCTCCCTCACCTCCACGCACATCTGCTCCTTTAACCAGACCCTCACCTCCACGCAGATGTTCCTTTACCCAGAAGCTCTCCCTCACCTCCACGCACATCTGCTCTCTCACCTACCATCACTAACCAGCATGCACAGTGGTCTCCTGCACATTCACCTTCTGGATCTCCTGACACCGTGGGTTCATATTTTTCTCCTTCCCCTACACCTCCCAGCTGGTCTCCCATATCTGTTCCTACTACACCGCTTGAGGAAGCTGATTCAACGGAGTATGTTTTACAAAACATAGTTGCTTAGTATTTTGTGTTCCATTTCTTATTGCTGAAAATGCTTTTTTTCTTTACAGAACTGAGCTGCAGACTATTTTAACAAAGCTTGTCAGCAAAGTGGATTTCACAACATGTCCCACAAGCAATCAAATTAACACGTGCAGAGACAGGATTTTAAACTGCAGTATTCAAGCGCCGCCGATTCGATTCTGGTGCAAAATTAGACATTGTCTTTGTTGACAATGAGGGTGTGTCTGAGGGGGCTGTGGACGAAGGAGGACCTTCAAGAGAATATTTTCGTTTATTAATGTAGTCAATACAGCATTCTAAAATCTTTGAAGGGCCTGAACAAACAAAAAATTTGACTCTTGATACACATGGTAAATATTTGAAACTTTTAACATGAAACCATATTGTCAAAAAAATATGCAAATCTGTATTTTTGTGTGTGTGTGTTCAGCACTAGACACCAGCTTATATTCATTAATTGGCAAGATGATTGCGGTCTGCATTGTTAACGGTGGTGTTGGGCCCCATTTCTTTTCCAAACTCCTATTCATGCAGCTGTGTGGAAAAAACACTCAACCTGCAGTCTTGGAAGAACTTGGAGACTACTCTTTGAAAGATAAATTATTCAAGGTAATCTGTTATGAATGTAATGTCACAGACCAGAACTATTTAATTCTAATCTAATTATTATTGTTTTAGATAAAGGCGGCAGAGACCATTCAGGAGGCAAACAGTGCCAAAAGTGAGGCAGAGGACAGCCTGAGTATCATGGGAGCACTTCGACTGGTAAAATCCCTGCATGAAAGAGATGCTTTGGTCCAGTCTGCCTTGGAATTCTATACTAATGGACATACATGCACTGCATTGACACAGTAAGTGTGTCCCATATCGTGTGGCTGAAGAACCCAGATGCAGGCAGGCAGTGAAGAGGTTAACAAACAAGACTTTATTTAACACGAAAAACAAGAAACAAAAACACCCACAAGGGGGTAAACGAAAATGTAACAAAATAATAAACGAACAACAGGACCTAGGCCAGAGGGGGGCAAACTTTTTAGACCAGAGGGCCACATCAAGTTTTGCAAACCAAGTGAAGGGCCGCATGCTACAACCTTGATAATAGAACATTTATTTAAACTGGAGGTATGCATGGAAAATATATTACCTGACAGAAAAATGTGTCATATTAACACATTAAACAACAATTCTTATTTAATATCTATTATTGAGTCATATTTACAACAGATATAATCTCACTGCACTTCTATTACTATGTACATATCAGTCATCATAAAACTATGTCTGATAAAAACTCAGGAAAACCTTAGTAATTGCCTTTCCAAGCCATGGTTATGACAGTGTTAATGTGAGCAATGAGCCTGGTCCCCTCTCCTTGCAAGGGTGTCAAAGTCTGGAGTGATCTTTGATGTAGAGATCCTCAGGATAGCTGACAAGTGGCTGTTTGTTAGGTTTGATCTGTGGTGGGCTTTGTTGTAGTTCATGATTGAGTAGGTTTGTTCACACACATATGTGGATCCAAATAAAACAAGCATTCTTTGGGCATGTTTCTTAATGTTTGGAAATTTGTTTTCATCCAGTGAAGCATAAAACTGGATAACTGGTGTTGTCTGAAACTTCTCCTTCAAAGTAATGTCACACTGGATGTCAATGAGTTCCAGTTGTGTGTCTGGTGGTGCATTCTCACTGTCAAAAGATAGGGGGCATGAGACAAGTTCAAGCTCAGTCTCAATTTTTGCAAAGTCTGTGAAGCGACGGGAAAATTCTGCATGCAAGTCGCTCAAAGTGCTGCTGTACCTCTCAATGTGAGACTGTTTTATTGGTGAGCTTAGTCCGCCCAGTGTTGGAAAATGAGCAAAATCTCGGCTGGATATATGTCTGGAGAACAATACAAGTTTGGCTTTGAACGCTTTCACGTTGCTGTACAGTTCGTGCGCAAAAACGTCCTTTCCCTGAAGTTTCAAATTGAGATCGTTCAGATGCCTCAGTGTGTCGACACCGAACGCGAGGTCGGTCAGCCAGTTTGTGTCTTGTAATTCGGGAAAGTCGTCAGTTTTACCAACTGTATTGAGGAACGTTGCTATCTCAGCTTTTAGTTCCCAGACACGGTGAAACACTTTGCCGAGACTTAGCCAGCGCACATTTGAGTGGTATAAGAGGTCATGGTGCTCTGCCTCCGTTTCGTTAAGTAGCTGAATGAACTGCCGATGGTTAAGCGCTCTTGCCCGTATAAAGTTGACAAGCTTCACAACCACTTTGACAACATTTTCTAGCTTCAACACACTTTTACACAACGCTTCTTGATGTATGATGCAGTGAAGAAATATTAGTTCTTCTGAGTTCAGGCATTCGTCTTTTACTTTGTCTTGTAACCTTTTTAGCAGTCCAGTGTTTTTACCGGTTAGGTTTGGAGATCCATCCGTTGTGACACTTGTCAGCTTTCCCCATGGCAGGTTATTTTTCCCCAGGCAGACGGACACACTGTCATATAAATCAACGCCCCTGGTCGTTCCCATCATTGATTCCATCCCAAGAAGTTCCTCTGATATTTCGAAATTTTCGTTTATTCCTCTGACAAAAATCAAAAGTTGAGCAGTGCCCGCGATGTCAGTACTTTCATCCAGTGCGATAGAAAAAAGACTGAAGCCGTCCGCTTTCTTTTTTAGTTCGGAGAGCAGCTCCTCGTCAATAACTTCAACGCGCCTGGTGATTGTTCTCCGCGATAAGCTAATTTTCTCAAACTGACTTTTAGAACCAGGACAAAGTATGGCAGCAGTCTCCACCATACAGTTTTTCACAAATTCCCCATCCGAAAAAGGCTTGCTGTGCTTTGCAATTTTATGTGCCACTACATAACTAGCTTTCGTCACAGATTCTTGAATTGCGCACTGTTTCGTAAATGTATTTTGCTGGGCTTTTAAGTTTGTGGCAAGTTTTAAAGCCTTGTTTGCCTTTTCTGCAGATGACAGGTTCACAGCATAATTCGAATGCTTGCTTGAAAAATGACGACTGAGGTTGTAGTCTTTAAAAACGGCAATACTTTCATGGCATATTAGACATACCGCCTTTTGTCCGATACTGGTGAAGAAGTATTTTGTTGTCCATTCTTCGTTGAACACACGACATTCAGAGTCCACTTTTCTTTTTTTCGCCACACTCATTTTCACTCATTAACGTCCGAGTTATTACCAATGCATTCTAATTCTACGTTAGGCCCTAATTGTACTGCGTGCGTTTATACTGCCACCTATTGGCGTTCGCTTGTATTGCATCAAATTAGTAATTCAGAACCAAAACATTACTCAAATGCAGTATTTAAAAAAAAACTCCCTCGTGGCTCGCGGGCCGGATGAAAGTTTTCAGCGGGCCGTATATTGCCCGCGGGCCGTAGTTTGCCCCCCTCTGACCTAGGCTAAACGGAACACTTACTAAGACAGGGGATTTACACGGCAAACACGAACACAGGACACCGCAAACATGGCGCACACCCAAAGACACCATCAACACAGGTAAACTCAACACAGGTAATCCAAGCGCACAAGACAAAGAAACATGAGGGCATTAAATAGGGAAGACAAACGAAGGATAACGACACAGGGCAGGTGAGGGTAATCAAACACGGCTGGGAAAAAATACAGGAAACGAGAGGGGCGGGGCCAATGACGAGAAACTGGAGAGAACGCATATTATTGTCAAAAGGACAATAATATGTTTCTCCCCACACATAACCAAAGACTTTGTCATGGCTCTGCCTCAGGACCAGGAAATCCAAGACTAGGTGAGGCAGAACCACGACAAAGTGCTTGCTCGCAAATCATGTAATACAGGGCTCTTCAGATCTAGTCCTGGAGGGCCACTGCCCTGCTGAGTTTAGCTCCAACCCTGATCAAACACACCTGAGCATCACTAGATCACAGGTAGGTTAGTTTTATCTGGGTTTGAGCTAAACTCTACAGGGCAGTGGCCCTCCAGGACCGGACTTGAAGAGTCCTGATGTACTAAATGCAAAGGTGCTGAAAAGTACTGTTAAGACAACATTTAATGCAAACCTTAATAATGTATGGAAACAATAATTTTGGCATTTGGCTTGGTGCACATGTAATAAACATGTACTGAATTAATGCATGCAAAATATTTTTGGAAGAATGTGCTAAATAGACATCTTTTATTTTTCAAAAGTTTGAGCATGGGTTACAAACCCTGGGTCTACTTGAGGAAATCAGGAGTCACCCCCATGTCTTTGAAGATCTCTTCACTGATATTCAAAAGCCACTTCATGCAAAAGATTTGTCATGCTTGTTTGAAGTGCGTTTCTCTCCAGCGGGAAGCAACAGACGGCAACTGGAGAACCAGACTATATGCTTTTGGAGAGACTGGCTTATAGATGTTGAAGGTCAGATTTTGTCATTATTTATATAACTTGCTAATGATCAAACTGTGCCTCATGTCCACTTTTTGATAATTTTTCTGTTGTCAGAGGGAGAATGCAGTCCTCTGACTATGAAGATGGTCCTTGAATTTGCATGAGGAGCATCAGCTGTGCCTCCACTGGGCTTTACTCAATGTCCCCAAATCCAGTTTCTGCATAGCAGCACAGCAAACAAAAGAATGTATCCAGATGCCAATACATGTTTAATTATATTGAGGCTCCGCCTTCACAGCAGCTATGACACGTTTAAAACATGCATGACTGAGGGTATACTGCAGGCTCCAACATTTGGAGTTGCCTGAAATTAACATGGAGTTGCCTGAAATAACATGGCTTCAGTTCAGAGCCCAGAACAGTTTGGAGTGCCTGTACACAAATCATGTTTCTAAAACAAAATTTCTTTATCCTACATAGCACAGATAGAAAAAGTGTTGACTCTTGGTGTTTTTATACTGTATGTTGGGTTGCCACAGTATGTATAAAATGTTTCTAAAACTGTTAATTTCTTTACCATACATACAGAAAGATTTTATATCCTACATACAGAAAGTCTTGACTCTTTGTCAAGATTATTCAATTATTCATACCAAACACTTGAAGAGAATGTGTGTGTGTGTAGATCTCAAATAATGTAAGATTCAGCGGTTATCCAGAAGTGCAATTGTTAAAATGCAATGCTAGCATGTTTAACACAATAACAATTGCCACATGCAATTTTAGAACTACTTTGTAGCACGCGCGCCTCACCCCCAGTTAACATCCAGTTTGTGTTTGGCTAGTGTTCAATAATATAACTATATGTGATTTAATTTATGTTCAAATTACAGTAATTTATATTGTTATTTTACAGTATAATGATTGTATTAAATAAACGATTTGTTAAACTTTGTTGTTTGTTCGATTTGTTAAACTTTGTTGTTTGTTCATTTTGTTAAATAAACAATTTGTCAAATGGGTCCCGTAGTTTTGACACTTTTAAAGAACCCGTATGGTATCCCAGTCTAAATGCAAAATATTGGAGAGACAAGTTTAGCCAAGTAACGGTTCTTTTCAGCTTCGAGTGTTGCGAGAAGGGATACAGCTACAGCCGGAAGTGGTGCAAAATCTCGCCATATAATTAGAATAAATTACATTAGCTAATGGCTACACCTACCCCAACCCTAAACCTAACCTTACAATAATAAAAAAATATTAATCAACTGTTTTCAGCGTGACAAATTATGCGGTATTGCAGTGCACATGCCCATGTGGAGGTCGCTCTATCATTTCTAGTCAAAACCCTCGGCTTCTTTTGATTGTTATCAGCAATATTCTACAGGCACTCTATTGTTTGTGAATGTGTCATGACTCTGTGAGGGAAGAACCCAAATGCAGGCAGCAGCAGTGAAGGGGTTAACAAGCAGGGGCGTAGCAAGCTTTTCAAAAGTGCGGGGGATGGATGTGGTTTGTTTGTTAACAATAATAAACGATGACTACAATGACAGAAGGGTACAAACGGTATAACATACAAGATATAAAAAGCTTCCCATTTAAATGAGTGATACTAGAAAAGTATAAAAACACACTCGGTGGTAGGCTTGATAGTGACATGGGTCTGAGGACAGTGACTGAGACTGCTAAATTTGGCTTACTTGCACCTTGAAAAGGGGAGATATAAAAAAACTAGGGCTGTCAACGTTAACGCGTTAACGCATGCGATTAACTTTTTCAAATTAACGCGTGAGAAAATATTTATCGCAATTAACGCAGCATCCGTTTGTTGTGTCATCCTTTGTCTAGCGTTACATTATGTAATCACGCTCTTATTCGTGTACAGGCTTTTAAACCACTTAAGCGCGATTTGAAACAGTTGCTTTGACGCGTTCAATGGAGATAGACAGCTTCTAAACTGTGGGACGCGGCAAAACGCAACGCGAGGTCCAGTCTGGTGTNTGTCCCTCCTCCTCGTCAATTCCCTGCCTTCTTCATCACAGTTACTTTATACATTGCATGCCACATACATAACCGAATTTAGCTAGCTGCTGAACAATATCCCAATTAGCAATTAGCATTAGTCTAAAAAACGAAATATAATACAGAAAACACTCGACATGTCAACAAAACATAAACAGAACATCTTCCCAAACACATATCAAGCTTATTTAAAAACCTCAAAAGCATAAACACTCATTCAAAGTACCTGGAAAAGGGAGATGTAAATAACGATAACCATAAGTTCCCGCCTCCTCAGCACGAGCTGACCGATAAATCTAACACACCAAGAGAGGCGGGACTTAAGGCAGAACAGCCAATCATCAGCCGGTCACATTCAAAGCCAGTGTCATGTTTGAGAGGGAGGGGAGAGCAGGCAGTCGCAGCCAGCTCAGACACAGAGCGGCCAGAGAAACGGAGGAGCGACGGCTGTAAGGCGTTTGTGCAAAACTGCGGAAAAACTGCAGAAAAAGTGTGGGTGTTGAACCCTCTCACCGGGAAAAGTGTGGGTGTTAAAACACCCACATCCCCCACGGGTGCGACGCGCCTGTTAACAAGGATATTTATTTAAACAAAGAAACACAAAACAAAGACCCACGATGGGGTATAACATAAAAAACAAGGGACAGGACATAGACTAACTAACACTAGACTTATAACATTAGGCAAGAACAAAACGGAACTAAACACTTACTAAGACTGACGGAATCGTAACAACAGGAACACACGGTGAACATATGAGGAACAGCAGTACACAGGTACAGGGTACAACGAACGAGCACAGGACAATGAACACGAGGGCATCTTATAGGGAACAAAGGAAGATAACGAGGGGCAGGTGAGGAACATGAGACACGGCAGGAAAGCAATACGGGAAACGAGAGGGGCGGGGCCAATGACGAGACACGAGAAAGCACATGGAATGTCAATGATAAACAAACCATGACTTTCTCACACTAAACATAAGGGATCTGTCACGATCCTGCCACAAGACTAAAAAATCATGAACAAGAGGGCAGGACCATGACAGAATGTGTACCGGAAGTTCAGTTAGTGCACATGCACAGAAATGTTTGTTTATGTTGTTAAAATGAAACCGTCTGTAAATTAATCTGTGTGAGAGCAGATGGTGGTACAAACAAACAGAGTCCTGAATGTTTCTTATTTTTTTACATTTAAAGTTCATAAATTAGGAACTAGATCACAAAAAAAATCCAATGTTCCACAAAACTCATGTTGTGTCTGTTTTCATCAGATGAATAGGTGTGAATCTGTGAATCTTCCATCAGATGAATCTTCAGGATTCGTGATCAGCTCTCATCCATGTGAGTTTATCTTTTACACCTGAGAAAAGAGAAAAAACTCCATCTCAGTCAATAATGACATAAAGAAATGAATCATTATTATACACACCTATAAAAAATGACCATTATATAATCATAAACAGTTTATATTATTATTACCATTATGAAAATACTAGAAATATCCTACAGGTATAGTACAGGATTTTAAAGTCCCCGTGAAATTGTGGGAGTGGCTTTCATTTTTTCTGTGATTTCATTGGATGTATAAAACAGCGGTTGCATTTTGAAATGGAACTCGCAGCAGACTGACAGTTGAAGGGGAGGAGTTAACAGATAACAGTTTTCTAACATACTTCATTTAAGATGGTTAGTCAGTATAGAAAGGAAGTGCATTTCAGATTTTAAATAAAAATTATGAAGGCACACAAATTTTAAAAAGAGAATGACCCACATTGAAAAATTATTTACAATAAACGCTGAAATATTTCATGAAAAAATAAGCATTGTAATTTTTAATTTCACTAGGACTTTAAACAAGACCAAAATTACAGTAGATATTCAGTGTTACTGTTTAATGGTTTATTGTGAATATGATAATCAAACTGTACTTTTATTTATCAAGAAGTGAATAGTGGATATAAAGTGTAAAGTGCTCTGAACTGTACACATCATATTTTTGTTTCTTTACATTCATGTGTAAATCTCATGTGTGACACATTCTGAAGTGTGTGTGTGTCTAGTTTTATGGTCCCGTGGGTCATGTTACTTGGATCCCAAGGGTTCCCCAGCTCACCTCTAACACAAAACCCATCGTGAAACCAGAGGTCAGACAGTGTGTGTGTGCACGTGTGTAAGCGGCCATACAGACTGTGACCTGACCTGAGCCTATAGGCAGACACAGAGGTCGTTGTCGTGGGTGATAGGAGCCGCGTGTGTGTGTTTAGACTCAGACATCATTATTTTGGAGAGATAAGGGTCAACAGCCCCATCTCACCCCAACACAGCGTCTCAACGGAAACTCACACATCATAAACACAACACCTATTTAACACAATCATCATCTGTGTTCAAAACAGAAATCAATGTTTCTACACATGACACATTTTGATTTTATTCCACAATGAAAACAACATGTTTTACAAGCGTGTCATATTCAGACAAATATTGTGTCAAGTAAACATTGATTTTGATTACAGTTTTACTCATTAATAAACGTTCAGTCATGAGTAGTTTGTGTGTGTGTAGACACAGCAGAGCAGACAGTGTCTAATATAAATCTGTGTTTGCGTCTGTGTGCGCGTTTGTGTGTTAAAGGTTGCTGAGCTCTAGTCGATGAGTGTGTGTAGGTGTGTATGCACAAATGTATTGGGACACCCGCTTCTAATGAATGGCTCTGACTACTTAAGTAATTTCTATGAGTACAAATCTTAATGCCGCAGCATATAATGATATTCTAGAGCATTGTGTGCTTCTCATTTAATAGCAACAGTTTGGACAGCGTCCTTTTCTATTCCAACATGACGATGCCTCTTTGTAAGGTGGGGAATTAAATAGAAATGATTGATTTAGTCAGTGTGAGAGAACTTGACTGGTCTACATGTATGAAGCCAAGTCTTGAACCTAGCTGAACACCTGGTGTGACTTTCAGGCAAAAACTCATCACCCATTATCACCATTTACTTGTACACAGGAGTACAGTCACTTTGTAACAGAAAAGAGCACTTGTAAAACTGTTACAACTGAGCGAGAAACACAATTTTAAAATACATGAATTGGTGTGTGCGTGCTTGTGTGTATGAGAACTCAATCACCGCCAGCCCCAGAGAAACATATTATCGCTCATTCATTTCTCTTTCAAAGCTCAAGAGACTAAAAGCTGGTAAAATGCAAAATCTCACGGCAAAAACGTAACTATTTTACAATGTGGCTAATTCATGTGAACACGTACGATCTCATTCGTTCATTTGAGTACGATTTGTTTTCATGCCAGTGACGTCAGGTGTATGGGTGGAGTTAGGGGCAGGGCTTCAGTATTGCTTTTTTCTAGTAATCGTACGCTTTTGTAGGATTCACAACGTGTGAATCAGCCACCTCGTATAGAGTTACGAATTCCTGTGAGATCAGGTTTTTCAATGGTTGTGGCAAATGTGTATTTTACTCAATCATGGGTTGAAGATCTACACATGACACATGACAGGACAGCGGGTTACAGTGCACTTGTGTTATTCTGGTCTGTGTTTGTATGTTACTGTAAATATCAGATGTGTATTAGTTCACATTTACAGTATAAACAGCTTTGGGATGGGGTTAAACAGCTCTCATTGTGAGCTCTGGGAGGTCTGGACAGTGAAGACATGATCATACCAGAGAAAAGAAGCTGGAACTAAGCACTCTTGAGTTTCTTCTCATGGCTGACTGCTGAATTTGAGAGCGGAAGTGAAAGAGAGAGAAAAGCGCACAAGAGTGACAGATTAAAAAGATTTGGCATTGGGGCCCGTCACCCCTCCTCGCCTGGATATTGTGTCTGGTCAACAAAGACGTTGGTCCTCATTAAAAATGCATGTCATTGGATCACACCTCGGCTGAATCCAGAGATTGTGAGGTGCATTAAGAGGCCGTGACTGCACTCTGAATGGGACCTACGGCACAGCTACGGCAAAAGAGCGCCGTGCTCGACCCACCCCAGTCTATGGGAACCATGTCCTTATGGCGGGCCGGGGTCAGAGGTCACCACCGCCTGTCTGTTAAAGCCGCAGACGTCCTTTATCCCATGAGCACTATGCAAAAAAACTGAGAGGAAAATCCTGAAAATTCACATCAAACCTAATGTACACGTTCATTCATAAACATGTAAATTAGAAAAGGACTCTTTAAAAGATATTTTGTTAAAATGATTACGTTTGAAATTATTTAGTTGAAAGACAAACACTTCACATGAATTGTGTATAGTTTTTAAAAATGTTTTGTTTATGGTTTTGTTTTTATTTCTTCAGTGTGTGCTTGTGATGCGGCTCAAAGTATTTTTGCTGACCGGTCGGCACCTCAGAGACCTGTCCAGCTCTGACCCTCACTGACAGACGGAAGAAGAACCGACCGATGGTGAACACTCTCATCCTCTATCTCAGGACTGTTTTAATGGACCGCTTTCACCTAACTTTTCATTAGCGTTTTTGTAAACCATGAAATGAGACCCAGAGGGCAAATACTACACACACACATGCACACATATACACGCACAAACACACACACGCATTTACATTTACTCATTCATTTGGCAGATGCTAGTAGGAGAGCATATACACATTTTGTTAAAGAGCAGGTTTCATGAATCTCATAAAATTACCGGCATTTCAGTGTGTAACGTAGCTTTCCTTAAATTTTGACGATCTGCAAAGTTGTTATTTCCAAAAGTCCATGATAAATTAAGATATTGGCTTCCAAAGTAAGGAGTCCACTCCGAACCGCCCAAACAAATCGTTAGGCTTTCGAATCTTTTGAGTGTAACATCGTATGTCACAGTGTAATGCATCAGCACAATCCCCGCCTTCCCGCGAAACAGGAACACTCTGACCTGCCCACTACATTTACATTTACATTTAGTCATTTAGCAGACGCTTTTATCCAAAGCGACTTACAAAGAGTATAAGGAGCAATAAGCGATATGTCATACAGGAGCAATAGTGCAATAGGTGCCAATACAAAGTTACTAGTTTTACCAAAAGCCAGACCACTACCTGTTGAGAGAAAGCGAGAGGGTTAGTGTTTTTTTTCATCTGTCTGTCAAGTATTCACAGAAGAGGTGGGTTTTAAGTCGTTTTTTGAATGTTGTGAGAGATGTGGTTGACCGGACCGAATTAGGAAGCACTAGCACTTCAGGTAGTGTTGCGTATACAACATGTCGAGAGGACGCTGTGTTTTGTGCTGTGAACGCAAATGTACTTTGTTTTCGCTGCCAAAGGATGACGATGTGAAAGATCAGTGGTTACATTTTTTTCCCACGATACCACTGCAGTACAATTCCAACCTTGTGTAACGTGCTCGTCATTTTACCGACAACTGCTTCTCAAATTTTGGCGAGTTCAACGCGGGATTTGCCAGCCTCGGGGATTTGCTAGACCCTTAAAGATAAGTCAATACCAACTTTATTTGGACTAACAAGCGTCTCAGAACCACAAGCTGTAAGTATGATAAATACGTTATGTGTACATGTTAAATTGAGTGCTTACAATATACGTTAAAGTAATTGTGCTAGTCCGTGTTGTATATTTAGTACAGCTGTAGGTTTCCAGGTAAACAACGTATAAATTAACAGTGTTACAGTTTTAATAATCCAACTCTTACCTAATAATGTGGCGGTTATTGTAGACTGTTGTCGTTCTACATGTCGTAGTATTGTACAAACTATATTCCTTTATCGTTTAGTCACGGTAGCACTTTGCTAACGTGTCTCACATTATGGTTTTGTCTAGTGTGCCAAGTTTAGCTGTGGTCACGATCCCCTTCAAACAAAGCGGTTTGCTTGTCATTATTTTAAAAACGGACTACAGCACTATATCATTTTATTATGTAAAGGTGTGTGCATTATGTTTGGAAGCTCTCGCTAACTTGCTCAGTTACTCCTCTCTGTATAATCAAAGTAATGATCAACTTTTGGATAGAGCCGTTGTTGTTCTCCCACAACTATGACGAAAAAAGATCAACAGAAAACAATAGTCTGAATGGTTTTTGAGTTAAGTTTATGAAGATAAAAACTTGTGATATGGTAATACTGATGCCATTTTTACACACAGCGTCTTTGTTTACAAAAACCTTCCTGAGATAAGAACTGTGGTAATGGGCGTTTCGTTTCTGACACGCAGTGTATGAAGAAAGACCAATCACAACTGATTGGGTCAGTTGGCCAATCGGAGCACACTGGACTCGCGGTAGGGAGGAGCTTAGAGAAGCGGAACATTTGAACAGCTTCGGAGGAATCGTTTAGGGATCTTTGAGAAATGGATAGATACTAAATGCTTATTTTAAGAAAATAGCACCGTTTTTTTTTTTACCTTTGATGCGTTTGAAAATGTTGTTGGGGACTCTAATATATGGAGCGATTTTAGTCTCATTAATTATTCACGCGTAAAACAAGATACACACATGCGTAAACAGTTTCACGTGAACAAAACCTAATTTACGTGCATAAAAGTATACATATACATTTACAAAAAAAAATTAAAATACGAAAAAAAAAAAAATTTTCTCATAATGTACGTTTCACAAACATATGACTGTGCACAAATATTTCGAAAGTTTAAAATGTACACGTTTATCGTGTTATGTGAATGTAAAAATCGTCACTCACGTGTGAATCGGCTTGGATGTGTGTGTGTGTTTTTTGAGACTCTCCTGGCAGCGCAACACCACCCACGTGGTTGTCGTACTCTTTAGCCAATCAGATTCAGCCTTACCATTCAACCAATCATAAACGCGGAGAGCCCAGGACTCAAGGAAAACGGCTCTGCACCTTTGCGCAGCTACAAATCTATGCACCCATACAAAACAATGTTTCCAAAAACTAGTTATTTATTGTCCTTGTTCATTTAAATCATACATTGTATGGACATACAAACATGAACATATCTCATCTATCAGGCACAGTTTGTTACCCAGACGGATTTTAGCAGTTCAGTGGAAGTGACTGCTGGTTGTGTAGTTTTTAAGTGGTCATGTTCACTCACTATTTCATACTTTTCTCCTACAAAATAAGTTAATAAAAACAGATTTATTGCGTGGCTGTATTATGTTTTAATACAGCATCACAGCTCAGAGAGTAGATTTGCGAAACTGTACAAACGAGCCTTTAGTGCTAACTACAGCTCCTTGAGTTCTGTGCTCTCCACGATTTGATTGGTTGAATGGTAAGTTGAATCTGATTGGCTAAAGAGTACGACAACCCACGTGGGAGGGGTTGCGCTGCCAGGAGAGTCTCAAAAAACACACACACACATCCAAGGCGATTCACACGTGAGTGACGATTTGCACATTCACATAACTCAACTCAACTCAACTTTATTTATATAGCGCTTTTACAATTTTCATTGTTACAAAGCAGCTGACATGAGACACATTGACTACAAGCAAAACAATCAAAGTTGTACCTGCAAAAACAAGAAAAGGTTGAAAACACAGAAGACAGACACACCCACACACAAAACACTCCACACACACAACACGCACACGCACCAACACACACAGACACAGAGACACACACACACACGGATGCGCACGCACACACACACAACACACACACACACAACACACACTACACACACACACACACACACGACACACTAACAAGTACCACCAACACACACACACGCTCAGTGAGAGCACACAATTATAGATAAAGGAGAGAGAAGCACAGGTCAAATATAACAGATAATAAATTCCTATATGCAATATTAATTAAGTAAAACTTTAAAATTCTAAAGCAGCCCCCCCGGTCAGGCAGATAGTGCAAAAACAGTATGCAAACGGTGGCGAGGAACCCAAAACTCTAATCGAGAAAAAAAACCTCAGGAGAACCCAGGCCCAACCAGGGGATTCCAGTTCCCCTCTGGCAAAAGCTGCTGCCTCTGCACAAGCTCCAGAGAACTTGCACAACAAGGCTAAATAAAATAAATAAACTTAATAATAAAATAAATATAGTTTAAGATTATCATTAATAATCTAATAGCATTTGAAATTTTGTGGTGAAAACATGTCAAGAGACCGCGTCCTTCTTTATCCAGCTCTATCATCTCAGCTCTTGTCAGGTCCCCACTTCCCATTCTCCGCTCTACCATCAGGTCAGGCCATGAACTGCATCCTGCTCGCTGTGGTAACCTTGGAACAATGAGACAAGACTGGCTGAGAGTAGAGTACTGTTCTGTACTCTTTGATGCAACAAGTACATCAGTTGTGTTTTTGGTTCCGGTTGATCTAACTAATGCAGCCTAAACCCTCTGAAGATTTATATTATGGAAGAGTAGTGTATGCAAGATTAAAAAGATGCGTCTTTAGTCTAGATTTAAACTGACAGAGTGTGTCTGCCTCCCGGACAGTGCAGGGAAGACTATTCCAAAGTTTAGGCGCTAGATAGGAAAAGGATCTACCACCTGCACTTGATTTTGAAATTCTAGGTATTACCAACTGACAGGACGCCTGAGAGCGTAATGCACGTGAAGGACTGTAATACAAAAGGAGTTCATTCAAGTACTGAGGAGCTAAACCATGTAAGGCTTTATAGGTAATAAGCAAGATTTTAAAGTTAACGCGATGCTTTATAGGTAACCAGTGCAAGGTTGACAGAACCGGGCTAATATGTTCATACTTTTTTGTACGTGTAAGAACTCGAGCTGCCGCGTTTTGGACCAATTGGAGTTTTTGTAATAAGCCTGCAGGGCAACCACCTAACAGTGCATTACAGTAATCTAGTCTTGATGTCATGAATGCATGAATTAACTTCTCTGCATCTGAGATTGACAGCATATGACGTAGTTTAGATATATTCTTAAAATGGAAAAACGCAATTTTACAGGTGTTGGCGACGTGGCTCTCAAATGACAGATTACTATCGAATAGAACGCCAAGATTCTTTGCTGACGACGAGGGTTTTATGGAACATCCGTCATAGTAACCTGACTAACCAGAGTACTGATCTTGTTACACAGCATGAGAAATGTTGTTACGGTCATTCTTAAATGCCTGAGCAAAGTCGTCAAAGTATTCTGTAATTGCCTCTTAGAACTGTCACGACTGTGTTTCCCAAACAGCAGGCATCCACAAAAGCACCGCATTTATTGTGTTTCGTAATCGTCTGCTTGCGCAAGTTTACTATATGAAAATTATTATATTCAGTGGCTTTCTTACTTTTCTTACTGATATTTAGTGGCAGTTTATTAGGAAGTGACGGTTGACTAGTTGGATGGAAACGGTGCTTATTCGAAATGTTTTATGCGATATTCCAATTTTGCGCATAACTAAATTCGCAACTTTGGATGGAAACCCGGCTATTGACACCTTGCACAAGGAGGGCAAGACACAAAAGGTCATTGCAAAAGAGGCTGGCTGTTCACAGAGCTCTGTGTCCAAGCACATTAATAGAGAGGCGAAGGGATGGAAAAGATGTGGTAGAAAAAAGTGTACAAGCAATAGGGATAACCGCACCCTGGAGAGGATTGTGAAACAAAACCCATTCAAAAATGTGGGGGAGATTCACAAAGAGTGGACTGCAGCTGGAGTCAGTGCTTCAAGAACCACTACGCACAGACGTATGCAAGACATGGGTTTCAGCTGTCGCATTCCTTGTGTCAAGCCACTCTTGAACAACAGACAGGTCAGAAGCGTCTCGCCTGGGCTAAAGACAAAAAGGACTGGACTGCTGCTGAGTGGTCCAAAGTTATGTTCTCTGATGAAAGTAAATTTTGCATTTCCTTTGGAAATCAGGGTCCCAGAGTCTGGAGGAAGAGAGGAGAGGCACAGAATCCACGTTGCTTGAGGTCCAGTGTAAAGTTTCCACAGTCAGTGATGGTTTGGGGTGCCATGTCATCTGCTGGTGTTGGTCCACTGTGTTTTCTGAGGTCCAAGGTCAACGCAGCCGTATACCAGGAAGTTTTAGAGCACTTCATGCTTCCTGCTGCTGACCAACTTTATGGAGATGCAGATTTCATTTTCCAACAGGACTTGGCACCTGCACACAGTGCCAAAGCTACCAGTACCTGGTTTAAGGACCATGGTATCCCTGTTCTTAATTGGCCAGCAAACTCGCCTGACCTTAACCCCATAGAAAATCTATGGGGTATTGTGAAGAGGAAGATGCGATATGCCAGACCCAACAATGCAGAAGAGCTGAAGGCCACTATCAGAGCAACCTGGACTCTTATAACACCTGAGCAGTGCCACAGACTGATCGACTCCATGCCACGCCGCATTGCTGCAGTAATTCAGGCAAAAGGAGCCCCAACTAAGTATTGAGTGCTGTGCATGCTCATACTTTTCATGTTCATACTTTTCAGTTGGCCAAGATTTCTAAAAAATCCTTTTTGTATTGGTCTTAAGTAATATTCTAATTTTCTGAGATACTGAATTTGGGATTTTCATTAGTTGTCAGTTATAATCATCAAATTAAAAGAAATAAACATTTGAAATATATCAGTCTGTGTGTAATGAAAGAATATAATATACAAGTTTCACTTTTTGAATGAAATTAGTGAAATAAATCAACTTTTTGATGATATTCTAATTATATGACCAGCACCTGTATATACAGAGTTATTGGTTAGTCAAATAAATGCGGAACAGGTATGTTTTTTGAAATTTGTGAAGGATGCTGCAGTTCGGATAGAGGCTGGTGCCTGGTAGTTCATTCCACCAAAGGGGAACCGAATAAGTAGAGGTTTTTGCAAGCGATTTGGTGCCTCACTGTGATGGAACAACCAGGCGTCACTCATTTTCAGACCGAAGATGACGGGAGGGGATATAGACCTGGAGCACTGAGTTAAGGTAGATGAGCGAATTTGCCGTTATCGTTCTGAAGGCCAGTGTCAGAGATTTAAACTTGATGTGGGCGACAACTGGCAGCCAGTGAAGTGAAATCAGGAGGGGTGTTACACACACACCACGCACGCACACACTAGTCTGGTTTACTATCTCTGTGGGGATAGTCCATAGGCGTAATGTTTTTTATACTGTACAAACTGTATATTCTATCCCCTAACCCTACCCCTAAACCTAAAGATCATAGAACACTTTTTGCATTTTTAGATTTAAAAAAAATATTGTTCTGTACAATTTATTAGCTTTTTTGCCCATGGGGACCTCAATTTTGGTCCCCACGGTGACACGAGTCCGCATGTGTTGGTGTGCATTCAGGTTTAGGTCCCCACCAGGATATACAAACATGAACGCACGCACACACACACACACACACACACACACACACACACACACACACGCACACACACACTGCCAGGCGTCACTCCCTCATTTCTTTCTATACTTATTTTTATTCTGTACTTAACCTTACAAAAATAAGCACACTTCAAGTTTTAGTTTATGTGAAATAAAATAAGTAGCGTTCACATATATTTTATTAGTATACTTTATGTAGTAGGCCTATGTATACTATACTAATGTATAAGTAGTATACCTGAAGCGTACTATTCCTTGCGACTGGCCCACTTTTTAGTTTATAAAAGTATACTTTTAAGAATACTTTAAGTGTAACAGTAATAAACTTTACTAGTTTACTAGGTCAATACATACAGCACATTTTTAGTTGATGAAAAGCCTCTTCCTGAGCCTTCTTCTAGTTTAGCAGGTTTTTCTGCAAGTATACATATACGGTACTCTTCGTATATTATTTTTGTGTTTTAATTATACTACTGTGTTCATATTTAAGTTTTACTTGCATACTTTAAAAAACTTTTAAGCGTACTTGAAGAAGATTTACAGTTCATTCCTGTGAGTAGGTTAGCTTTTTGCACGTTTTTTTATTTTACTCTTAAGCTTTTTCACCCCAAAGTTGACTTGTTTTTTATATAAACTTGAAAATGTATGTTTATAATTCAAGTACTTAAGTGTTATTAAGTAACTTTAAGTGTATTTCTGTTTATAAAAGTATCCAGCAAGTATATACTTTCTTATTTTTAGTTTAAAATAGTATACTAATAGCACCCTTGAATACGCTACTTTTTTGTAGGGGAAAGCATAATACTGGACAAAAGATTTACACTCACCTAAAGGATTATTAGGAACACCATACTAATACGGTGTTTGACCCCCTTTCGCCTTCAGAACTGCCTTAATTCTACGTGGCATTGATTCAACAAGGTGCTGAAAGCATTCTTTAGAAATGTTGGCCCATATTGATAGGATAGCATCTTGCAGTTGATGGAGATTTGTGGGATGCACATCCAGGGCACGAAGCTCCCGTTCCACCACATCCCAAAGATGTTCTATCGGGTTGAGATCTGGTGACTGTGGGGGCCATTCTAGTACAGTGAACTCATTGTCATGTTCAAGAAACCAATTTGAAATGATTCGAGCTTTGTGACATGGTGCATTATCCTGCTGGAAGTAGCCATTAGAGGATGGGTACATGGTGGTCATAAAGGGATGGACATGGTCAGAAACAATGCTCAGGTAGGCCGTGGCATTTAAACGATGCCCAATTGGCACTAAGGGGCCTAAAGTGTGCCAAGAAAACATCCCCCACACCATTACACCACCACCACCAGCCTGCACAGTGGTAACAAGGCATGATGGATCCATGTTCTCATTCTGTTTACGCCAAATTCTGACTCTACCATTTGAATGTCTCAACAGAAATCGAGACTCATCAGACCAGGCAACATTTTTCCAGTCTTCAACTGTCCAATTTTGGTGAGCTCGTGCAAATTGTAGCCTCTTTTTCCTATTTGTAGTGGAGATGAGTGGTACCCGGTGGGGTCTTCTGCTGTTGTAGCCCATCTGCCTCAAGGTTGTGCGTGTTGTGGCTTCACAAATGCTTTGCTGCATACCTCGGTTGTAACGAGTGGTTATTTCAGTCAAAGTTGCTCTTCTATCAGCTTGAATCAGTCGGCCCATTCTCCTCTGACCTCTAGCATCAACAAGGCATTTTCGCCCACAGGACTGCCGCATACTGGATGTTTTTCCCTTTTCACACCATTCTTTGTAAACCCTAGAAATGGTTGTGCGTGAAAATCCCAGTAACTGAGCAGATTGTGAAATACTCAGACCGGCCCGTCTGGCACCAACAACCATGCCACGCTCAAAATTGCTTAAATCACCTTTCTTTCCCATTCTGACATTCAGTTTGGAGTTCAGGAGATTGTCTTGACCAGGACCACACCCCTAAATGCATTGAAGCAACTGCCATGTGATTGGTTGATTAGATAATTGCATTAATGAGAAATTGAACAGGTGTTCCTAATAATCCTTTAGGTGAGTGTATTTTTACACTTTAGTTTAGTTGTACTGCAGTATAATGCACAGAAACTAGTGCTGTTTTCAATTCTGAACATCTTTAGATGACTATTTGCTTTCGCTGTGATTCATACGCCTGACAGTAAAAGCAGCTGGTCCATGCTCATCCATTTCTAAAAATAATGTAGTGATGAAACAACAGATTTATTGACCCTATACTGACCAGCACTTCTGCACGTCTTCAAAGCTTTAGCGAGATTTTATAAAGATCTAAAGTCGAATCGCAGCGGAAAAGTTATATTTATCAGATTCAAGCAGTGTCTCATAAAAAAGTGATAATGCAGAGGAGAATGTTATTGCTCACATGTTTCACTTTCATTGCTCAAGAGATTTGATGGAGTTCTCTGTTGTGTTTTGTCTCGACTTTGTCTCAGATGGTTCTGATCAGGAGAAATAAAACGAGAATCAAATGAGAGTGTAATTGTTGAAACACATGAAGAGTCTGGAGGTGTAAAATAAATGTAGATTGTAGAATTAAAATAATATGGATTTGATGAGAAATGTTTGAGTTCATATTGAGATATTCAATAATATTGACTTTTGATTGCAGACTTGACAAATCTGAGCTCAGTTTGACACATTGTTGACATCTCACAAATGTCTCCATTAGAATTTAGAAGAGATATCTGAGACGGAGTTGAGACTTAAATAAAAGTTTCCATTTGCTCTCCAGTTATTTGCCTTGACATCTAGGAAAAATAATAGAGATATTAAAGATTTGTTTTTCTAACGGGATGTTTTGATCAGTGCTCGAATTTAATCAAGTCTTTTGGGGGGTCCCCACCATAAAACTTTTTTTTTGGTGGGGGTGGGGGTTAGTCTCGCAATATACAATTTATACAAAATACACAATATATTTGATCATAATATGCATAACTATATACTATTTATTAAAAACAGGCTTCTTTTACTGTATTTTGGATCAAATCAATGCAGGCTTGGTGAACAGAAAGGACTTTTAAACAGTAGTGTACGTCCAACAGAATACTATTATTTACCAATGTAATATTTACTATTTTCCCTAAAAACAACTGATGATGATTGACACTTTGTGATAATAACACTTTTGTTCCAAAAGACTTGTTTAAATGCAAGAAACTAGTTTACTAGATATTAAAAATATAAATTGTGAAAAGACCGGCTGTCAGTCTGTGTGTTAGTGTTGTGGGGATTTTTAAACGATTTCAGTGCAGTTTACATAGTTACGTCCAGTAGGTGGCGGCAAGGGACTGTTATGAGTGAGTGAGTGAGTGAGCGAGCGAGCTATGGAGTCAAAGTAGGGTCACATATATTTGCAACAAAAAAGATTTGCAAACAAAAATGTTTTTTGCAAACTGCAAACCAAAATAATGAATTGTGAAATAAAACTTAGGTATTGAGAGAAAAAAATACGTTTTGCAAACAAAAAGAAAGTTTTGCAAAAAAGAATTAAGTACTGAGATAAAATAATTTTTTATAATTTTTTTAAATAAACCTTTAGCAGCAATGATTTTGCAACACGTTTTCCTTTGCAGTACCTACTAATTCATCTGCACCGCCCCTTTAATTCTGCGTTTCAGCCACCAGTGCTTTTGCGACTCGGTTTTTCCTTTACGCTTCACTTTACTCTGCGTTTGGCTTTGTGGCACTGGTTTGGCGTGGGGGCGGAGTCAACGAATTTGGGGCGTATATACAGTAACAGGTCTGGGCATGCCTTCCTCTTTACATCATCAGTGTGAGTCACAGTAGACAACAGTGCAACGGATCGATCGTCATGGCAGAGCAGAGGAGGCAGATCTCAAGTATGTCTAGGCAGGGGCGTAGCCAGAACTTTTTTTTTAGAGGTGGCCAGGTAAGACCCAGTGATTTTATTAGGGTGACCAAAAATCCTTACAGACAGAAATTCTTTAACTTCTACTGTAATTAACACCAATTCTTCATTACACATAGTTTGCTGGTCAAAAACACACAAAGAACGTAAAGTAAACAATTTATTTGCAATGCTTTCATGTGCTAACATTATTTTAAAATAATTTGCTAGCTATTATTTGCAGTAAGTTAGCATTTTTTAGAGAAAATAAACATGGCAGTACCCCAATTTAAACTTTCGCGAAAATATAATGAATGAATGAAATCCAGTTAAACAAGACTGATTTTACTGACCTGGGGCCGGCTGCACCAGCTGTGCATAAATTACAACTTAGCCTATTGTAGTTTTGACTTAAACGGGCACTAAGTTACAACTTACGTACTACAAAATATTTTTGAGTTGCACCATTCAACTTAGTTGAAGCGTAATATTACGTATAAACTAAATATTTATGGAAGCCTCCTATCAGGAATAACTGTAGGAACAAAATCGCATACTCTCTGAACTAACGGAATAAGCTCTTGTTTCACTCGACATTCTTTAATGATTTACACACATGATAATGCTGACATTTACAGTCACTTACCTTTTAAAATAGAGAACATTATGTGATGACATTTCATTTTTGACTAACACGAACCGTCCTAGCGCGCCTCCGTGTGTGTATATCTGCCTGTGTTGTGCACGTCAAAATGAAATAATCTTCTTTTTATTTAATTGGCGGTTGGCAGTAAAATGAAATCACCCATATTGCATGTCATTTATTATTGCATTAAGTAGGCTGTATTGTTTTAAACAGCATTTGTTTATTAAATTTACTTTTAAATATGTTATTCATGAAAGGTAGTATTCTGTATACCAATTTTACTGTTATTATGTGAGGTAAAATAAGTTTAAATCAAGAATGTTTTGAAATTCACAACATTTCAACACAACTTTTTCTCACGAATTTAAAGGCTGCTATTGGACTGTTGAAGGTAAACGTCATATTATGCGAATGCGCATTACTTTACGGAGATCTTACGATAGCTACGTTCTGCCTTAAGACCAAATGGCGCAACCGAATAACATACAGATTACAAATTTAGTTACAAACTAGCTAGTAGTAGTTACTAAGCCTCTAGTGTGGACTTTACGTTCACGTTTAAGAAAGAACTTACGAATGGCTGGTGCAAACCTACCCTGATCCTTCTGCTCGCGATGCGATGAACTTCCATGGTACACAGACCGTACACTGTCACGAAGCGAAGAGGTTAGCAGCTGTTCAGATAATAGCGCTTCGACTGTTTGCGTCAGTGCGTCAGCATATGACATCATATTAACGCGAGAGTAATGTCCTCGGGTTACTTTCAGGGCATACGCTAAATGATCTGCGCAGCACTCTGTAAACTCTGACACGCATCTTAAAACTGCTTCGCACAACAGAGGTGGCCAGATAGGGCCATCCATCATTCAGGGGTAGCCGTTGCCACCCATGGCCACCATGTAGCTACTCCCCTGTGTCTAGGGGATTGTTTTCACAATTAAACCTGTGTTTTGTTTCTGTTTGTTAACTAAAATGTATATTAACACGTTTGCTCAAGTTAAAGAACTTAGAGATCAATAAATGCGATGGTTTTTTAAGTAGTATGAATGGCTGCTACATGTATTCTACAGGACAACAGACAACGCAAGTGGTAATCAATCTGCCAAAAACGAAATGGTTATTACACTTTCACTGTATAAAATGCTATATATATTTACCTGTTGTATTAGCATAGTTGTAGTACATATACCATGGTTAAACTATGGCTCCTGTAGTAAAACCATGGTAAATGGGTCGTATAACTTCACTCACTAGATTTTAACTTGCTGATTCTCTGTACTCAATGCATTGGCATTGTTGTGCATGTTTATATTAACTGTGTTATTTGCTCTTTACTCTGTGTCTCATATGCAGATGCCTCTGTTCAGACACAAGACACGTGCGTGCGTGTCTGTGTGTGTGCGTACTTGTCTGTGTACGTGTGTGTGTGTGTGTGTGTGCACGTCCGTGTGTCTGCGTGTCCGTGTGTGTGTGTGTGTGTCTGTGTCTATGTCTACCTTTTTCTTGTTTTTACAGGTACAACTTTAATTGTTTTGCTTGTACGTGTACAATATGTCTCATGTACAGCTGCTTTGTAACAATGAAAATTGTAAAAAGCTCTATATAAATAAAGTTGAGTTGAGTTGTCTGTTGGCCTATAGAATACATGTAGCAGCCATTCATACTGCTTAAAAAACCATCGCATTTATTGATCTCTTATTGAAGTTCTTTAACTTGAGCAAACGTGTTAATATACATTTTAGTTAACAAACACAGGTTTAATTGTAAAAACAATCACCTAGACATACTTGAGATCTCCTCCTCTGCTCTGCCATGACGATCAATCTGTTGCACTGTTGTCTACTGTGACTCACACTGATGACGTAATGAGGAAGGCATGCCCACGCATGCGCGAAACTGACGCCACGTCCGATCGACACAATTTACAGCAGTTAAAAAAAAGTTTGTTCCATACCGGAAATAGTTTTTAAATAAACTCTTTATTGAACATTGCATTTAACATCAAAAGACATTAAACACATTACAATTTGTAATGGTTTGGAGAAACGTACCAGGGATACACTAAGAATCCTGTTATATGTCAGCAGTGAGAAATAGATTTTTAATTATAAAAAATTTCTTGTTTATAGTAAAACTACGTTTATTTTTTTATTAATGATTCTCTTCTTAAATACTTTTTTTTGGCAAAATATGTAAAGGTTAATATGTGGCACAAAATGTTACCCCAATTAAATAATTGAAAAATTAAATACAAATGTTAACTATTAAGTTGAATTTTAAGACACCATTTAGTAAAGTGTGTGTTTTATTTATATGTTATGCTCTACATATTTTAGCATACTTTAACAAATGTCTGTATTTAAGAAACACACAGAATTTTCTGAATTCATTCAATTTATTATTTATACATTTGTTCCTTCTTTTCTTTAGTCATTCATTCACTCACTACCTCCCTCCCTCCCTCCCTCCCTCACTAATCTATTCATGTACTTAAATTGCTGATTGAGGAACATGGCATTGACCTTTAGGCCGTGTTTATCAATACACTATGCCAAAAAATGTTTCCATGTCTTCTTGATACTGAAATACAAACAAAAAGTCATCCTTCCCCTTGGAAAACTGACCCCTCAGGACCTTTCTGATGACATTTTGTTGATCGTCCCTGTGCATCTGCAAAAATACAGGCTCTGTCACCTCCCCATGGAATAAGTCTCTGTGACTTTGTATTCAGTCCCATGCTGAATGTAGGTCTCTGACAATGGCTGGCTGCTGCACCTGGTAAAGTAAAGACACAAGTTTGTATTCATGTGTGTATATGTGCATGCATGTATATAGGCACATATTCAGCATACATGCAATAGATTTCACTCGGCTGCCATGTTGAAATCGAAAAGGTGGGAAGAAAACCGGAAGGACAGATAGACTGCAATGGTTTGGCCTACCAAAAGAAAATTTTCCCTGTATACTATGGTGGTCAATGGGGTCCAAGATCTGAGGGAACAGAGAGAGAGAGGAAGAGAGAGAGTGATAGACAGAAGGGGGAAAGTGAAAGCCAGCAGGCCGTCGTGAGCCCCAGCTGAGCGGACATTTTGTTGACATGCTGAAAAGGTTTTAAGCAGTGGGCAGGAGAATAACTGAGCTGACGGAGAGAAAAGAGGAGATGAAGTCTGACGGGGGACAGGGGTGCCAGCACAAAAGGACCATTATTGGGCGAGAAGACTGAGGCGATTAGAGATTAAACTCCAGCGTGTGACATATGTTACATACATAAATCATGCTTGAATCACACATGAGACGTGTGCTGCTACCATTCTGATGAAACATATTGTTTTGACAGTAAGCAAACGTAAAGACGATCTTGGCATGAGTTCATTTGTAATGAGTCAGAGAAGAGCCATGTTTTTCAGGGTTTTAAAATGAGTATTTTTTCACCAACGAGCATTGGTGCAAGTCTCAGTCTACAGCTTTCCTGTAGCTCAGTGGTAAGAGCATTGCGTTAACAATGCAAGGTTGTGGGTTCGATCCCAGGGGATTGCACATACCTATGTATAAATGTATAGGACAATGCAATGTAAGTTGCTTTGTATAAAAGCGTCTGCCAATGCGTAAATGTAATGTAAATGGTGTCTCAGATATTTCTCCTGAGAAAATGAGTCTGTCACATATGTCTTTCAGAAGTTTCAAAGTTTCAGAAGAGATCTCAAATGTGTCAAACTAAGCTCAGAATTGTCAAGTCTGCAATCAAAAATCAATATGATTGAAGATCTCAATATGAACTAGGGCTGCAGCTATCGATTCTTTTACTAATCGAGTATTCTACTGATTTTTCCATCGATTAATCGGGTATTCAGATAAGTACTTTTTCTTTATTAAAAAGCAATACTAAATATACAAGAGAAAATAAGACAGGTCTCTTAAAATGAGTAAAACAACTAATTTGTTTCCTTTTTAGAACAATTAGTTTTTATTGCTGAAATAGCATACATTAATATCTGTGAAAACTAAACCCATTTAGTACATTCCATTGCCATATTAAATTCAAAATGCAATATAATACAAATATATAAATAAGAAACATGAATAAAAATGGAAATAATAATTTCAAACAATAGCCTATGACTTTTATTTTGGCAGGTTGTCAGAAGACGCTTATTTTTTAGTATGTCTGTTTCTTCACTCAAACAATAACATGTTTGTGAAATAAACTCTCAGCGCAACTCTGGAGGTGAAGTTCATGTCCTCATTCAGCGCAGACGCAGACAAATTCATGAGCATCACGCGTGTAGCACGTTAAACTGTGCAGTTCATTCACTCAGACACGCAGACCAGACAGATGACATGTGTAAATAACAGGATTCGGCGTCCACTAGTCCGCATCTAGTTTGATGGACTCAATGCAGCCGGAAAACAAGTTTCACTCGTAAAATAGACTAAAACCAAGTCAAATATCAGTTCACCATTTCAATAAGCTATTAGGGCTGTGGCAGTTTTTTACCACCGCGGTGGTAATAGACAAATCGACCGCGGTGGTGCGGTGGTTGAGAAATATATATTATTTATATAAATAATATTTATATTATTATATTTGCGTGTAGCAACCACATGACGAGTGGAAGAGAAATATAGACCTTATTTAAATACTTGAAATTGTTAAATAATTGAAATATGATATCTGAAATAAATGAGGATGAAACATCCGTCAATGTTTACCACGCAAATCCATCAGTGAAACGGCACACTACAGCATATAAAACATTTAAATAAACATCAGTAAATAATGAAAACTTAAATGATATAAGAAAGCTAAATACTAAATAAAAAATCTCTTGTTGCAGTAACTTCAGTCAGTGGCGTATTAACCCTTACAGTCCTTAACAATTCCATTTGAAACAAACTGTTTAAACCTACATTGGCTTTCCTATTCAGATTGCCATAAAAACTTTACTTTTTCCGACTCGTTGATGTGAAACTTACTTGTTGACATTGTCCAGATTAAAATGTGTACAGCTGCACTAAATGCGCGTTCAGAAGATGTGCACAGGAGCGCAAATGAAGAGATGTCTCTCCGCAACCGCGGCAAAACCTGCGCGCGCTCCGACACTAAGCAAGCGGGTCATAGCCAGTTTTGATTTTACGTATCTGTTCATTTCACAATAAGATCCATTGCAAAACCCGCAGAATAACCTGGGTTTTGCCGTGCAGGCCTGCGCTCGAACGCACCAACGGAAACGTATGCCAATAATTTCTGTTAATTTAAAATCTTTTAAATAAAACCATCCACAACTGAAAGGCTACAACTAGCAATCGTTATCGCAACTCTCATATTTATTACACCTATATTTGTCAGAGTGACGTGCACTACCGCCGGTGGCAGTTCGCCACCGTCATGGCACTTTACCATCGCTGTGGTGCGGTTGTTACGGCAACCGTCACAGCCCTATAAGCTATCAGTTATTTATCAGCATGAGAAATACGTGTGAGCGTGTGAACATACTAAAACGCGTGTGTCGCACGGTGAATGCATTTGCATGAGACTTGAGAGCCCTGTAACATGAATAGAGTTTAGCGGGCTGTGCGTCAGTAATAACGGTCCGTGGGGAAACGCAGTGCTCCGTGTACTGTAGTTAAATGGATTAAACGAGGCTTCGAGGCAACAAAAATTGCCTCGATGATTTTTTGTATTCGAATAACTCGAGTTACTCGAGGAATCGTTTCAGCCCTAATATGAACTCAAACATTTCTCATCGAATTTACTCAAATCCAGATTATTTGACCTCTGCAATAATTTACACCTCCATACTCTTAATGTTCTTCAACATTTACACTCTCATTTGATTCTCATGTTATTTCTCCTGATGAACTCCGTCAGATCTCAGGAGCTAAAGAGCAACATGTGACCGAAAATATTCAGCTCTAAGTTGAGAGAGATAAAGTGAGATATGTGCAGAAATTATGACTGATCTGTCGAGGGGGGGGGTGGGTCTTTTTCTGCCGAGCTCAAACTGTGGCTTTACAATAGAAAGTGAATGAAAGCTCTGCAGGAGTTCACGCTGAGAGCTGATGGAAAATCTGTAACATCGTTTCACATTCAGCACTCCTCTCATTTACTCGTCTGTACCGTTAGTTTGATGAGATTTCATGAATGTCTCAAATTCTTTTATCGGGGAAAGCTCATAAACGGCGTAAGCAAAACCCACTCGGCAGAGGTAGTTATTTACCCAATATTCCGATTTCGCGCTGCATGTAAACGCCGTTACCGGTCTTCTCTCAGTTTTGTTTATGTGTGCTTGTCTGACAGCGCAATAGTAAAAGTCCCAAACAGAAGTATTAGTAAAATAACGCTTAAGGCCGTGTTCACATTTGATTTCTTTTTTGACAAGAAAAAGTTGACAATGGCGCTATTTTACAAAAAAAAAACTTGCAGCGTTGTGGTTACAAATAGCAGCCAGCTATTTAAAAACTACAATACTAATTTCTCGCTAGAAATGCAATCAAAAGTTATTGAATAGGAAAATTAAACTGACATTTATACAAAACTATGCTCAAAGTCTGTTTAGGGAAGCCGTGTGGCCATCTTTGCAACGCGCTTCCTGGCAATTACTTCGTAATTCAAACAAGACGTGAATGGGAATACTACGGTGGACCACTAGTGCACATGACAACGACATTTAAAAAGCAAATATAAGTTCACAACACAACGGAATCGAGTCACAACACAACGGAATCGAGTCACAACACAACGGAATCGAGTCACAACACAACGGAATAGAGCCACAACACAACGGAATCGAGTCACAACACAACGGAATAAAGTCAAAACACAACGGAATCGAGTCACAACACAACGGAATAGAGCCACAACACAACGGAATCGAGTCACAACACAACGGAAATGCTCCCGACCACTAGGGGGCACTTTCGGCATGATAAATTAGGTCATGCCGGGTAGGAGGTGTACGTTTTGCTGGGGGTTGTTTTAGTGGTTTTGGTAGCCTGTTTTGCTTGTGTAAAGCATTTAAAAGGAAAGTGTGCTCTACTGTGGAAAAACTGAATGTCAATGGCAAACAATCTCATATGAACAAATTTGCACAGCGCTTTTGAATGCTTGATTTTGATTGGCTAGTCATGACATTCTTATGTATGTTATGGCCCTTTCACCAGACTTGGCAGTTGGACAGAGTTGCTGCATTGCTGCTGTCTCTCATAGTGAAAATGTCTCTGGGCATACGTTCAAGGTCACAAGTTGATGTATATTAATTTTTGCGGTGATGACTAATACTAATGACGCTCATTTTAGGCACAGTTTACTATGACATTTTGCACATATCGTGTATTTTAACTTGCAAATCAACCCACTCTGTATTCTTTATTTAAATCTCTGTATTTGTCTTCTTTTTGTTAGGTCATATAACTTCGGGAATTCCATTATTAAAACTATGTTCTCCGTGTTTTGCCGTTCACAAAAAGAACGCTTGCGAAGAGTCGTGCCAGTGGAAGGATTTTGGGCACCGATTGCGCACCACCTCCGTGTCCTGCCAACGAAACCCTCGCGTTATGCAGCTTACCGCATGTCTCCCACTGAAAATGAGCTAGACATTCACGACTGCCGCTCAAAACTAATAACAGAGGATAATCCCGGTGCTTCGAATCACCTGGACCAGCAGAGTTTAATCAAACATCATATATACTGTAAATACACCATAAGATTATATTTGCATTGCATTGTCGCCTATTTGCATTGACATTCTGCCTTAACAACTAGCATATGAGTTTACCTCCGCTGCTTCAATATAGCAAGCCTAGATAATTTGGATTGAAAGAATGAATTCCAAAACCTCCACTGACATACCCGGGTATCGTAGACTCGTAGTTTTTTTTAACTGTGCATATGTGTTTAAATGATTTTAAATGCTAGAAACTGTATTGTGAGCTATACATTGGTTGTATTTACAATAGGCTAAGCGTTTAAATGAAATGATTTCTTTAACGTTGAAATTGAAGAATTAAATGAAAATATGTTTTTCATGCTTTGCTTCTATTGTGTGTATATGAATTGAAATAATCATGACTTTAAATGACTACGGCCAAAAACGATTTAATCAGAAATTAAACGATGAGCATTGAAAGGAAAATATTTAGTTATTTTATTTTATTACTTATTTTCTTTGGTAAATGCAGAACAACAAACAGAAATGATGTGCATTAAAAACAACGTTTTTCCTTGATTACACCATCTTTAGCTAAATATTGTCAAAAGGAATATGGAAATAAATGGCTGTGTCCACATTTATTTATAATTGTATACATTATTTAACCTTTGGTTAAATAATTTATATTTACCATGCCATTTATATTTGCCTTAATTTATATTTACCATGGCCACCTGCGACTGACATTATGAATGCACTTGAAACGATGAGGAACAAGACAGGAAAAATTTGAGAATATCTGACAAAATACAAATGAATAAGCTATTATTGGGATATTATTATATAGATGTTTTTAAATGACAAACACGGCTGTTTTCAAGGAAAATACACGTTTTATTATTTACAAATGCAAATTATTTACAAAAAACAAAAAAAATTACAAAAAAACGTTTTCCTACATGAAAAAGGATAGCCATCTTAAGCTAAATATTGTCAATCGAAAATAAAAGCTATTGTTTACGCTGTGTGTGTGTGTGTGTAAGGGTACAGAAGAACATACTTGTTTTAAACCTGGCTAAGCAATCAAATTTCGATCCAGCGATCAAAACACGTTGTATTTTTTATTATTATTTTGATTAAAGTACTTTTCAACTTTAAAGATCTTTGCACATACAGTCCGAAATTGTCGTATGCGTTTTTTCGTATTTGGCTCTCGTTTGTACGGTGTCTCTGAATGGTTAAAAAAGGCCACTCAAAATGCTTGACGGATTTGAAAAACGCAGAAAATCGAACCCGGTCAGAATTTTTTTATGACGGACGAAAATATCGGAGGCAGTGTGTAAATGTGATTGACACAACGTGAGGTCATATTTATTTTTTAACGTGCGGAAATTTCGGATGCAAATTTCGGACTCCATGTGCAATGGGATTCGTTTTTTTACTGTTACGAATAAATGACTACTCTATTAAATATTGTTTTCATTACCAATTTATTTAACCTTTATTATGCATGCATAACCTCTAAAACAATTAACGCATAACCAAGTGTAAAAAAAACGTGAGCATTGCGGTTTTATGACTAACGAAACGGGAATATAATGCAAGCTTGCTCATCTATATCAGTAAATAGATCAATAGATTTATTGGTTTAGCAGAAAGTCCAGTCGTCATCAGTAATTTAATGTGTTAATGTGTATAGTGGTCTGAAGCAGTCGTGTGCTCTTTTCTGACTGTCAAAGACTAGAATCCGCTCCAGTTGAAAGAAAAAGTCTTAGAATGTTTGTCCTCGGCTTTAATAATCAGCGTGAAAATCCTTAATGCTCTCCCAGATCTCTCTCCTGCTGCTGTCTGCACTGAACCAAGCGTGGAAGTGCCGAATGTGCCCATAAAAATATAGAACAATAATAAGAACTTTGGTGCCCCCTAGTGGTCGGGAGCATTAACGTTGTGTTGTGGCTTTATTCCGTTGTGTTGTGGCTTTATTCCGTTGTGTTGTGACTCGATTCCGTTGTGGCTTTATTCCGTTGTGATGTAGCTTGATTGCGTTGTGTTGTGAACTATATTTGCTTTTTAAATTTCGTTGTCATGTGCACTAGTGGGCCACCGTAGAATACTGATATTTCTACAATCGCTGGCTAAAATCCCAAATAAACGACTATTTAAAGACAACATTTAAAAATGACGTAAACTGTAACGTTTGTTTCCTATGATCAAATTGCACTTAAAAACATTATTTTTCATGTTGATTCAGATACTTCGCATGCGTAAAGCTTCGCTAGGGCGGCCATATTGAGTGTTGCGTTCCTCCCCATTCATTTCAATGGCAGTGATGCATCTTGTTAATATTAATATCTTTGCTATGCTCCAACGGGCGTTTCGGCCACCATTTTGTTTTTTCGAGCTTGAGCCTTCTTGACCAATCACGTTCCTCATTAAAACATAATTTTTCATGTTGATTCAGATACTACGCATGCGCAAAGCTTCGCTAGGGCGGCCATATTGAGCGTTGCGTTCCTCCCCATTCATTTCAATGGCAGTGATGCATCTTGTTAATATTAATATCTTTCCTATGCTCCAACGGGCGTTTCGGCCACCATTTTATTTTTTCGAGCTTGAGCCTTCTTGACCAATCACGTTCCTCGCATGTTGTTATGGAAACGTCAGGTCTCTGTCATTGGTTAGCTGTGAAAAAGGAGCTTGACGTAGTGCATTTTTTTTCAGAAAAGTTGCACTTTTTTCAACCTCAAAAGATGCTCTGAGCTGCAAAAAAAGATGCTGGTGTTTAAAAAAACGCTCAGGACTTTTTTTGAAAACACGGTTTACTCCATAGGATTATAATGTGAAACAGATGCTAGCAGCTTCAAAAAAGAAGTTAAGTGTGAACATGGCCTAAAAGTCCCCTCTCGAATCATGCAGTCAATGTAGAAACGTCAAAATAAAAACTGTTGTTACATTTGCAGGTACGAAGAGATATAAAAAAATACAGTTTCTGACCGTTTTCCCTTTGCATTTTTAATTACTAGACAGACTATCCATGGTGACGTCACTGCGTGCGAGAAACCTGGCAAGTCTCAAATTTCCATGTAAACGCGGTTTTCTGCATAGCCGGTTTATTGATATGTATGTAAACATGTGAAAACAGGTTTCTTTTTTGAACTGATTTTTGATAGATATCCGTTTATTTTGTGCATGTAAACGCACTCAATGTCTCAAACTGATTTGCCAAATGACCTCAATTTGCAATCAAAAGATCTCAATATTGTTTAGAATGTCGTTTGGACCATTTTGTCTCCAATAGTCATTGGCGTAATCGATGAAAATGAGGTTAAAATATTACCAGAGACATTTTTAGTGAGCAGATACATGTTGGAGAGACACATGAGAGATGTTTGGGGGGACGTCCAAACGTCTGCCCGTCCATATTAGAGCACTTCACACAGTCTGATACTGGGGGAGGTGAGGAGAATTCGCCCGTCGTCTGTTTTATAAAAGACGTGTGAACTTAGGCAAACACAGAGCCTTGCTGCTTATTACGCAGACTTCATTTGCATTTGGTTCCAGACGGGCAGGCCTGAGGCCAGCCACACAGACGAGCGCCCCACTTTGACCTTGACCTCTTGGGTCCTTCTTCACCTGCCACAGTGGCATTCAGAGGCTTTAGCTGTCTACTCGAGCGTCCCGCCAGTTTCTCGCTGTTCCCACGGTTTGCGTTGCGCTCCACAAAAGTGCGTTCAACTTAATATTTACGTACGTTCAGACCGTCTAGACTTCCATTGTTTGGTTGCGAACGTCGACCACCACCCCCCCCCCACCCCATCATTAAAGAACTCTCTGAACTCTCACGAATGAGAGGCAATTAATCTTGGCCTGAAATAGTTCTTTAATTTCAGGAAAGCTTGAGGGACATTCACAGGACAGAGGCGCTGTGCCCATTTTTTGTGTTCTGCTGCTCGGGTTTAGAGAGCGTTTGCTTCATTCATTTCATTTGACTGTCAGAAGTGACTTTAGATTTATGGGATGTTACAGAGTTTAGCCAATGACATAAAAAATGTCTGTTAAAGGGATAATTCATCCAAAAATGAAGATTCTGTCATCATGTATTGTTTCAAACCTGTTTAAATTTCAAGAATGTCAGATATCACCCCCCCATTAACTCCCATAGTATTTATTTTCCCTACTATGGCAGTAAATTTCTCTTTTTCTCAGGAGAAATATCTGAGACACCGACGAGACTTAAGTCAATGTTTCCATTTGCCTCCATTTATGATGAATAATTGAGATATTGAAGAGATCTCATCTGTAATTTGTCTTTCTTATGGTATTTTAGGTCTGTTTCGGCACACAAAGGGTGAAGTCAGCCTCTTTTCTGCTACTTCCTGTTTCTGCTCTGATCTGATTGGCTGCCATCACACATCTTTGCAATTCCACAGAGGAGGCTACTGTGACATCATCATCATCTCTGTTTAAAGCATTTTGTGCATGTGTATGTAAGTATAAATTACTTTCTATTTTTGTGAGATGTACATCAGTAGTTAAACACGGCCGTGTGCTGGATTCATTTATTGCATCTGCTCGCATATGTGAAGCCATAGCCGAATATGCAAATGAGACTCACAAATAGGCACGCACAGAAAATCCACCCACCCATCCATCCACCAGCACTCATACGTGGACTATTCCTAATGGGTTTCATTCAAACCCAGACAGACCCCAGACCACCCCAGACATGAACCCCAAACCTCTCATGTTCAAGTACAAACCTCCCCCCCAAATCACACAGACCGGTGTGATGTGCTGGGCGCCATGTTTTCTGGTATCATTGTCACACTCGACTTCAGCGCCGATCCAAACCAAACAAAGCTCAGCTGACACGACAGAGTAAAATCACCTCACGATGAGACAGTGCATGAAAATGTTAGCCGTGTCTTTCTTGCCCTCATGATGCTCACAGTGTTGTGACGGGTGTGAAAATAATGATATGTGGACATGCAAAATAATTTTTCAAGAGAGATCTGTGGCTCATCCACGAGTCAAAACTTCTGGTTTTGTAACAGAACATAGGGAACGGGGTCAGTGAGCGTTGGTTTTAGTCGTATGGTGTGAGTGATAGAAAGAGAATGTTTGCTTTAAATTTGATCTCAATGCTCAAAGCCACACGAGGACATCAAAGTCTCTCTTCCCACAAGAGAGAAAAACACATACACATGTCCTGTCCTACATCTCCGACAGCTTCCCTTCATCTAAAAATAACAGAGTAGCCACTGAATTAGCAACTCATTTAAATGAGTCTCAGACCCGCATCATTTCATCTCTTACTGGGATGAGGAATATATTCTGACACGAATGACAACGTGAACAGAACGTTGTACCCATGCCGAGATCTCTTTAATATCTTGATTCTTTCTCCTAGAGACCTAATGGAGTCTCGTGATTTACAGATGTTTTCTATGAGAGATAAACGCTGATAATGATGTTTCTGAATTTAAAAGTTCACGATCTCAATATGAGCTCAAACGTGTTTCATTTTACATGGTTCAAACATCTATAATTTAAATGCAACTGTGTGTTCTTTGTCAATCAGGAATTGTTTTATGTCTCTTTAGGAACCATAGGAGAAACATTTGTACCGCATGATTATGGCCCGCAATGTACTGCATGATTAAACAGGATTTGCAGCATAACTAATTGTAACAATAATGTACCTCTACAGTACATAGATAATGGGGAACAATATGCAAAGTTTGGGGAATAAAGGGGTAAGAGTAAGGAAAATTAAAAAACATATTTTTGAGGGAACTGCATGCAATATAAAAACATCCAAATCAAACTGCTTTTGAAATACTTGATTATAGTCTCAAAAGATCAACATTGATTTTGCACATTTTACATATTAAAACTCACCAAAATAACTCATATTTAAATGAAATTATTTGTGACCAACAATCCTAAAATCAATCAAATAAAAATTAATCCTAAAGCCAAAAGTCAAATTTACAGTTGACAGACAGTTTGCATGCTTCATTCGTATTGTTTTGCTTGTGCAAAAACTGAATACATAATTTCCCTTATTTCATGCTTATTTCATGCATGGTATTATTATAAAATAAGAACCTGGTACTTACAGTAATTGATATCAACAGTAGCTCATTTATGGGTACATTGTGATTAGAAAAATGTAGTGTATGTTCACACTAAGATTGTTTTATTGCATACTGCAGGTCATGCATACCACGTCATATTAAAATAGTTCCCCGTAGTTTTAAAACTTTTAAATATTTAATTCTTTAAATCCCCAAACTCTGCATATTGTTCCCCTTTACCTACAGATATGTACTGTAGATGTACATTATTGTTACAGTTATTTACGCTGTAAATTGTGTTTAATTTTTCAGTACATTGCGGGCTGTAATCTAAAGTAATCGGTTATATTTTTCAGAAACACAAATTAACATATCATCTCTATGCCATGACACTCAACTTTATTTTCCTGTCAAAAACGATAATTGTTCTTTGTCTGCTCTGTTTGCATGTCTTCAGGACATTAAATGCTGGATGGACATTAATTTTTTACAATTAAATAATGATAAAACTGAAATAATTGTTTTTGGTCCTACGGCGGTGTCCTCCGCTTGGCTCTCTGTCACCAAATGTGCGTGATCATGTCAGAAACCTTGGCGTTGTCTTTGATTCTGCGTTGTCTTTTGATAAGCAGATTAGTTCTGTTGTGAAAAGCAGTTTCTTTCAATTAAGATCAATAGCTAAAATCAAGAGGATGCTATCTATGAAGGACCTTCAAACTGTAATTCATGCATTTATAACTTGAAGGTTGGATTACTGTAACTCACTTTATCTGGGTCTGCCTAAATAATCTTTGAACCGATTGCAATTGGTGCAAAATGCGGCAGCAAGATTATTGACTGGCACTAAAAAACGTGAGCACATTCCTCTCTACACTGGCTCCCGGTTCAGTTTCGTGTTGATTTTAAGATTTTGCTCTTTGTTTATATAGCTTTGCATGGTTATGCTCCCCAGTATATCTGTAGTCTCCTCATTCCGCATTCCACCTCTAGATCGCTTCGGTCGTCTAGTCAATCTCTTCTCTCAGTCCCTCGTTCACGTCTTAAAACGAAAGGCGACCGGGCTTTTGCGGTGGCAGCTCCTAGGCTCTTGAACAGTCTTCCTCTCCACATAAGATTAGATTAAACTTTATTGTCATTGCACATGTACAAGGCAACGAAATGTGCCCTCTGCATTTAACCCATCCAGAGAGCACCCCCGGAGCAGTGGGCAGCTATCACTGCAGCGCCCGGGGAGCAAGTAGGGGTAAGGTGCCTTGCTCAAGGGCACCTCAGTTGTTACCCGCCGGCCCTGGGAATCAAACCGGCAACCTTCTGGTCACGAGTCCGACTCTCAAACCATTAGGCCACAACTGCCTTATATTTGTTGTCCAGCACGTTGGTTGCAACTCCTGTTGTTTTTAAATGTGCTTTATAAATAACTAAACTAAACTAAACTAAAGTACATTGCGAGCTGTAATCATTGCCGAAACAACTGTAGACAAGCCCAAAAGAAAAATCACAGGTGAGATCTTTTTAATATCTTGGTTATTTCTCAATCAGTTTAAATGGAGAGCAAATGAAAACTCTCATCTGTGTTTCAGATATTTCTCCTGAGAAAACTAGTCATAAATGTGACAAATGTGTCTGTCATTGGAGTTTGAGAAGAGATGTCAACAATGTGTCAAACTGAGCTCTGATTTGTCAAGTGTGCAAGTCAACTTTATTGAAGATCTCAATATGAACTCAAACATTTCTCATCAAATCCATATTATTTTACATCTACAATCTACATTAATTTACACCTCCAGACTCTTCATGTGTTTCAACAATTACACTATCATATGATTCTCTTTTTTTGATTTCTCATGAGCAGTTTAGGAGAAACATCTGAAGTTGAGACTGAAAATGAAGCTGTGAAAGATCAACATCTGAGCAATAATATTTTATTCTGGGAAACTGATCCTGTAATGAAACCTAACTGAGAACTCCATTAAGCCTTCAGAGAGTTAACACAATGCTTGACCAATGTAATGTAGCTACATGAATATTGTTGTGTAGACGGCTGTAAATGCGTCAACCTGCGTGAAGTTGGCCCCCCACCCAACGCAAAACATTTGCAAAATAGGCTCAATCGTTTGTGCTCCGTTTGTGCTGGTTTGTGCCGTAAAAATTTTCGTTTGTGCTGCTTCAGTTTTTTAGATAATAGAAGAATAATTATAGGTCATTCGGAGGTCATTTAGCCCCCCGACATGCTCCAAAATCACTGCAAATAGTCTCGCTTGTTTCTGCTCCGTTTGTGCTGGTTTGTGCCGCGAAAAGTTTCGTTTGTGCTGCTTCGGTTTTTTTTTATATTAGACATTGAATTATAGGCGATGACGTCATCAGCCCTCCGACATGCTCCAAACTCGTCCAAAATAGGCTCAATCGTTTGTGCTCCGTTTGTGCCGCGAAAAGTTTCATTTGTGCTGCTTCAGTTTTTTTTAGATAATAGAAGAATAATTATAGGTCATTCGGAGGTCACTTATCCCCCGACATGCTCCAAAATCACCGCAAATAGTCTCGCTTGTTTGTGCTGGTTTGTGCCGTAAAACATTTCGTGTGTGCTGGTTCAGTTTTTAAACATTAGACATTTAATTATAGGCGATGACGTCATCAGCCCACGGACATGCTCCAAACTCGTCCAAAATAGGCTCAATCGTTTGTGCCGTAAAACATTTCGTTTGTGCTTCTTCGGTTTTTTTAGATAATAAAAAAAATATTGTACATTCCGTGTTCACTCAGTCGAACTGCCGACTTTCTGTCAAAAGACAAATGTATTTGTACAATAAACAATGATCTTCTCTTCATTCAATGGGTTCTCTTGTCTTTCTCTTTATTTACACGGAGTAGCCTATCATCCACTACGCTTCATTGCCACCACTGCGCATGACACTTATGTTAAACAAGCTCCTCTGGGAAACAGTGTTAGCAGAGAAAAAATCCATAAAGTTACTATATCAAATTTCTGGCAAATGTAAGTACAATATTTTCACACTGACAGTTACAATATTATAAGACCTCCTTAAAAAATAAAGGTAGGACATTCAAGAAAGCTTAGATTGTCAATATTTATTGAACAGAAAACTCTTTGCTAATACTAGTATTGGTAATGAAATGCTAATTACATGCTGCACATGTGACCTCAGGCTCATGAGATATATGAGATCATGAGCAACAAAGTTTGATTTCAACCATTAATTTTCACGATGATTTCAATTTGTAATATGGCATTACTTAGTCAATTTTGAAGATATGAATGTATGTTCACACACTGTTCTTTACATTATGTAGGATGATTTCATGTTAAAAACAGCAAATCACATGCGAAACACTTCAGCTGGGTTTTCACAGAAAGGGTCACATAATATTCTTATATGTAACCCTGCCAGTGAAAACCGAGTTAAAGTTTTTTTTGGTGATTTGCTGTTTTATACATAAATCATCCTACACAACGTAAGAACATTATATGAAAATATAACATTTATATATTTTATAAACTAGTAATGCCATATCACAAATTAAAATCATAGTGAAAATTAATAGTTAAAATCAAACTTTGTTGCTCATGACCTCATAGTTTATGAGACTTTAGCCTGGTTTTCAGAGGCAGGTTCACATACTGTATATTATTTGTCATGGCTCTGCTTCATTTAGTCATGTTTTTCTTGGTCCTGTAGCAGAGTCACGACAAAGCCTTTGGTTATGTGTGGAGAGAAGCATATTATTGTCTGTCACAACATAATATGCGTTCTCTCCGGTGTCCGCCCTCTCGTTACCTCGTTAGCTTCTCCTTAGTGTTTGATCCCTGTCACCTGCCCGTCACCCTCCCTGTGTTATCATCCCTCGTTTGTTTTCCCCTTTATAAACCCTGTGTATTCCTAGTCCTGTGTCGGTTCATTGTTTCCTGTATGCTGTTCGATCGTGTAGTTCTCGTTTTCATGCCCTACCTTGCCTGTTTTGTAAGTTTGGTTTTGTTTATGATTTGTAGTTCTCGTTTTGCCCCTTGTGGGAAGTTTTTTGTTTATCGTTTGAAATCTCTCTTTGTTATAGTGTTTTGTCTCCCCATTGTGGGTTTTTGTTTTGTTATCTGTAAATAAACCCTTCTTTGTTAAAACCTCACCACGGCTGCCTGCAATTGGGTTCTTCCAGCGTAATTCATGACAGAATGAACCGACCAAGCCGAACCCAGCAGGCAGCAAACATGGACTATGCAGCGTCGTCCCTACGTTCTCGCCAAGCCCACTTGCTGCTTGGGTCCGTCAGGGGAGTTACGGGAACCGGGAGTTCGCCAGAGCATTCTCGGCGGTGGCGGAGGAAACCGAGTTTAGTGAGGCAGAGTTAAAAGTGATTTTTGACTGCTGCCTCACTCGGCACCTCACGCCGTCAGAGAAGAGGCTGCTGGGTCCCCTAGGGTTTGCGGATATGGTCAGGTACGTGGTCAACCGGGACGCTCCCGGGGGTGAGGTCCCAGTTGGAACTTCCGCCCCGTGGTTGAGTGTACCGGAAGACCTCGTCCTGGCTGCCGTTACCCGGGGGGACTTAGTACCCTCTGGCTTGAGCTCCACGGTCCCCGGTTCTCCTGGCGGCGCCTGTGGCGAGTGGGTGAGGTGTGACCCGGGGATGACGTCTGCGGTCTTCACCGACGCAGAACTCCCTCCGGTCCCCATGGTTCCGCCTA
>NW_026634414.1:73317-111155 GCF_024868665.1 Triplophysa rosa
TCCAGCCGGCCTTCCAGCCGGTCCCCAGTCCGGTAGCCAAGCCAGCCCCTGGGAAACTCCCAGGGTCAAAGACTGTCCCCCCAGGACTTGTCCTAAGTTCCCCAGGACTCCGCGCCCTCGAGCGCAGCCGGAGACTGGGACTATTCCCTCCAACCAGTTTGGACTGCCCCCTATGAACTCTTGTTTTGCCCCACCCCCCCTCCCATGTTTGTTATTTTTGTTATCCCACCCCAATCCTGTAGTCTTGTTGTCCTGTCTGCCCCTTGTCATGTTCACCATGCTTGTCTGGTTTTTGTGATAAATTCTCATATCTGGCAAGAAGTGAAGAGCTCTTGCACATTTGCCTTTAAAAGAGCTAAGGTCTACCCATCAGACACAGAGAAATACATCGAAATCAGAGGCAACTGTAAGGAGTGTCACGCCAACATTCATATAAAATGTGACAGAGAGCCTGAAATGAACAGCCCAATGGTGCTCAAGTGTTTTATTACAAACACTGATGACACCCTGCACACTGGCTGTCCCAAGCGTGCAATGTCTGGTCACTTGCGTGTGCAGATATCCAAAGAACTGTGTGAGGGTAGAATGGAACCCCATGTATGGAGGGCATCAGAGGCAACAAAACTGATGGACTTTGGAGATCCCGAGCCAAGCCATCTGCCTAATCTGGCCACCCTGCGCAAAGCAAAGCAAGAGAGAAATGATTTAGAATTAGGTGACAAGGATCCTATTTTGTCACTGCAGATACTAAAATACAGTGCACCTCACAGTGGTAGCATTAAAGACATTGGACTGGACAAGTTTTTCTGTCACTATTGGAGTCAAACACAAATGTATATGTACAAGACATTATCAAAGACATCTACTAACCCCACTGTGAGTTTTGATGCAACTGGCTCAGTAGTGAGGAAACTACAGAGACCAAATGGTATTTCTGGTCATATCTTTTTATATCAGGGCATTCTGGCAGGTGATGAAAGCTCAAGTGTCCCAGTGGTGCAAATGCTGTCAGAGAGACACGATGTTAATGCAATAACACATTGGATGACAGAATGGATACGTGCAGGTGTACCAACTCCAAAAGAGGTTGTGAGTGACTTTTCTCTGGCTTTGCTCGGAGCTCTGGTCAAAGCATTTACTCCTCATCGGGATCTCAAGACCTACATCAATGAGTGTTGTGGTGTCTTAATTGGTAAACAGTCAGCAAAAGTGCCATCTTGTTTTGTTCGGGTTGATGTGGCACACTGCATAAAGATGATCTGCCAGTGGGACTGCTTGCGTAAAAAAACACATCGCATCAAAGATTTCAATGTGAGGTCAATGGCACAGCTTCTGAAGTCACAATCCATGGACGATGCAAGGGAGTTACTACGCAGTATAACTGTTGTTGCTCTCAGTGAAGCAGAGGGCAATGACAGCTCTGGAGGCCCACTTATATCAGAAAGGTGCAAGAAATACCTGAAAGCCAGAATTGCAGAAGAGTGTGTCATCATTCCAGATGTAGAGGGTGAGGACCTGGACGAACTGGATCCATGTGACCAAACACAGACAGACCTAAGGCAGTGGGTGACAGACATATGTGAGGAGAGCAGGTCACTTGCTGTGGCTAACGGTGATCGTGATAATATGCACTTCCTCCCTGAGATTATTCCCAATATAATCTGGTTTGCAAATTACTTACCACTCTGGACAGGGGTAATGATCCCTCACTTCCGTAGCACCAACGTCACCGCAAGTTCAGCTAATGTTGAGGCAGAGTTCAAAAACATCAAGCACGGCCTTTTCAAGCATGAAAACCTGCCTATGCGGGTGGATCGATTCATTGCTCGACATTTGTCCTTCATTGAAGGCAACATGCGAATTTGTGCCGCAAAACAAAAAGGTGAAAAAAAGGGTCAAGAAGATGCAGATCCTGCCACAGTCATCATCACAGGAGCAAATACACTACCCAGCACAACTTGTAAAGTAGATGGAAAACCAGAAATGGATGCTGCCTCTTCTGCAAAGTCTGACACTGTCACAAACATCCATTCAAGAGATGAAGACATGGTTGAAAACTGGAGAGGCTTAGCAGTTCCGCCCAAAAAGAGGAAGAGGAATTCATACCTCTCTCCTTGTCCTGAATGGCTCCAAGCAGATCCATCTGTAAAGGGGAAAAAATTGAAAGTGGAACTGTTAAAAAACGGAAATAATCAACAGCCTGTTAAATTCAGGAAATCAAGAATCTCCGTGCTGAACACCTGTGCTTTTGATGCTTTTTGTCAATGTTTATGTTGTGCTTTCTGCGATAGTGGCACTTTCAGAAATATTGTTTGTAGTGAAAACACCAGTAACCTCCTCCAGCTTGTGAAAACCATCACCACAAACGGTCTGAATGCACAGGCCTACACACAGAGGGCAGAGCTGTTGAGTGAAATATTCAAAGCTGTCAATTTGAAGTCAGGTGCTCTTCAAATCAATGCACAGTGCCACATCTCTACAATCATTGAAAAGTCAATGACAAAACGTGCATGTGTTTGTACGTTGACAAAACATTGCTCCTCTCAGTACTGCGGTCTCAGCAAACATGTAACAAGGGAAATTCCATTTGTTTCTACTTCTGTTGCTGTACTGCAGGCTTCTGGTATGGCTCATCTTCAGACCGCAGTGGAAGAAGGCCTTAACCATCCAGAATCCCCCTGCCTCAGGCCAATCCAAAATCCAACACAGTGTCCCTCTGAATTCAAGACAGAGTCTACCTCAGGAACAGTGCTCTGTGCAGGGAAAGTTTCCCACGGTTACAGTCTAAGAGAACTTCTATGGATTGACACTGACCTGGGAAGAAGCAACTCCACAGAATTTCCTTTGTGTGAATTTCCTTCCAATCTGATGCTCCAAGGAAAGAGATTTACCTTAAGGGCAGTCATTGCTTTCAAAGGAGGCTTAACCCAGGATGCTCTTGGACATTATGTGGCCTACTGTAGGAGGCCTCCATGTTTCTGGGAGTTGTATGACGACCTGAAAAGTGGAGTGACAGGAGTGTCAGAAAAAAACAAAATATGCCCACATGCTGTGTTATACACAAAAGAATGATTACATTCGTACAGTACAGTATTTTTGCTGTATGCCACCAACCTTTGTGTTCTTAGTCCTGTTTGGAGAGTCATCTTTGCTTTTCTGTAAATTGGGCTTGATGGTGTTTGTACTCCTAATCTGTTATTCAGTGTGGTATTTCTGAAGCGAGACAGTGGCTTATCAGTATTAAGTGTTTATAGGTTTAAAGTGTTTAAAGGTCCGTTATTTCTGTTAATAGATGTTGGATAGTACATGTTCAATTTCACATTAAATCACATATGAATTCATTCTTAATTCATTGATTCATACATTCATATATACATACACATACACATACACATACATACACACATACACACCATACACACACCTTATACTGTATATACATTCACCTTGCAGAATTAGGAAGATGTTGAAAATAAGAGAAATTTAAAAATATATAATTTGTTTTTATTTTAGCACTTCTAACAAGTTTTATATGTAACATATGTTTACATATAAGTCCATAACAAAGAATTATAACTGAATTTATATAAATTTTTATAAATGTAACATTATTTAAGGGTAAATTTAAGAGTTTCTTGTTTGTTCCGTGTCATTAAACAGTTCACCGATCTTAAGAAAGTTCATAAAGGTCCTGCAGAAACTTTGACCTCTGTCCAGCAATGAGGACAATCGAGAAACTCATACAAAACTATTACAAAAAAACATTCAGTGATGCTCGAAACGTCAACACCATACATTTAAAAGCAGGTGTATGTAATCTTTGGACTAAGTGATCAGCATACATTATTATTTTGTTTCAAATTATTTTTTTATTTAGTAATGTCCTTCATAAGCTAATATATATATATGTAAGGAATAATTGACGACGGGCCGTTCAATTATCGAAAGTTAATGCACACCCCGAGGTGGTAATGCGGCACGACGCGAAGCGGAGTGGCCGTTACACCTCGGGTGTGCATTAACTTTCGATAATTGAAAGGACCGGAGTCAATTATTCCGCTTATACCACGGTCACAACACCACAAGACGTTGTTCCGATACCACAAGACGTTGTTACGATGTTTTATGTCAAGACATTTGTATGGTATTTGTCCCGGAATGCTCTTGCTAGAACTAATTCTTTTGTTTTTGTTTTGAGTGTGTTTTTTGGGAAATAATATCCGTGGAGTGGAAGAATTGCTATTCAGATGGATGTATCGATGTGCCTATAGAATTCCTAAAACCAAGAAAGTTGGTTACTCATCAGGTATGGAGGTAGTAAACCTACCGTTTGGCTGTAGAACATTGAACATTTCATAACCAAGCCAACAGTTTTTCCAGGTTGTCGTACGAGGACCGTTCTCCTGAATCAGTATGTTAACTTTGATGCATATATTGTTTGAGAAAGCATTATGATGTTTATTTTCTTTCCTGGTTTGTTTGTGACTCGTGAATGTCGCGCACAAAATGTAGGCTCTTTTTAAAGCCAAAGTATGATAAAGGTGATTGATGGGTCTGTTTTCCATCGAGAGATGCATAAATGCATTTGTTGCAGTCACATATTAGGTAAATATGGCTTTTTCCTGGTTTCTCTGACGTACACTGCAGGGCTTGACTGTTTGAGCCCATCAATACTCAAAGCCTGTTTGTTTTTGTTATGTCATAATGCATTTTAAGACGTTAGGATGTTATTGATGGTGGGATGAGGTATCACGTCTGTACATGCATTTAAATGTGCCCTAAAGGTATCAAGGTAAGAAGAAGAAAGCATTGTTCAGTCTAATGGCTTCATATCATGGTGGAGAAAGCTTTTTTCTAATTCTCTTGCTATCGGCATTCTTACAAGTTGTGATAAAATTGTGATAAATCTGAAAATATTAAATATTTTGAATCAAGACATCAGTCTTAAATGTTTATTATCAGGCTTGATATACATGTTACTTTTATTAGCACATGCAAAATTCGTGCAAATTATTTTTTATTTTTCATTTTTGGCTGAACTAGGAAGGAATGACAACAGTGACTAAGAATTTATAGATTCTGGTTTACATTTATACATTTGGCAGGAACTGCAATTAAGATATACATTATCATGTGTGTTCCCCGAGAACACTTATGAAATCCTTTTTACTTTCCTTTCTACTTATATTACTCATAGCAACACAGAAATCAGATACAAGAAAAACAATTCATTTTGAGTGTACAAACAAATTTCTTCTTTACTGGATCGAATGCAGGCCTTAGTGAACAAATAACGAAACCAAAACATCATGATACAATATTTATTACATACAGTCTGTATACTTATGTACTTATTCTCCAATTCCAAATAACCTATTTTCCACTACCAGCTATTTGTGTACTGCTTTAAAACAGACTGAATTCTGGATATGGCACTGTTATTTGCTAAACATGGAAGAAGACCGCCAACTGTATCGTGAAAGAGCACATGAATGTAATCCACTACATTCACTGGAGATGATGTTATACTTGAGCTCGGTCCCACATGGTTAGTGCTGTGTGTGTGGGCATCTCATCTGAAGGCGTTGCTTGAGCCTGCATATGCAGTTTTCCGAGAGCGAGAGAAAGACAGACAGTGCACATGCAATACGCGTTTGCTTCACTGAGAGTGAAAAGACAAATATCTATATTTGATTTGTTTTCGTCGTATTTAACACCCCTGTCGTATAAGAAAAGTATTAAGAGAAAAAATGTGACACGGAGGTTTCTGCGCCAGCTGCGGTTCTCGCAGTGGCATAGAAAGCTTCCTGCTGTGTGTTTTAAGTCCCGTTTACCCATTCCACAGACGAATTTAACATGTTGTTTTTGTTATGTTTGTGCTTCGTGTTTTATCTTTAACCCGATGATTGTGTCATGTAGTTTGCTGTTACCTTTGATATATGCTTTAGTTTTTCGTCTGAACAGTCCTGTACAGTGCTCTCGCCATTGTTGTTCAAATGCTGTCCATAAATAATAGTTATTTCTTCTCAGACAATGGAATTTGCCTGTCACTTTGTCTGTTGTTAGATACGTATTCACTGGTGGACAGTAGGCTACATTTAAGTTAAACTGGGCGCAGTGATATGGAACTGTAATTCGGTCGACAAATCTGGAACGACTTCATAGGTGTGCGTTTAACTGAAAAATAATGCACACCCGTCGAACGTTCGTCGCAATCAGAATGAAGCATTCAACAGCCCCGTGGTATAAATATATATATATTATCCTACAGAACCTTATATTTACTGAAGAACTGATTAGTGTGTTGGTGTGTGTGTGTGTTTTCCAGAAGACAAAGTAATAACAATTTACACCAATGAGTGTAATCTTGGGCTCGAGTTTTAGTGTAAGGTGTTCACTTCTTTGAGCATCACTGTTTAAATGTTTGTGGCTAATATAGTCACTGCTGGACAGGGGTAAAAAATGCAGAAGATGCTGAAAATGCAAATATTATGCAGGACCTGTATGATCTTTCTGACGATCAGTGGACAGTCCAGGACAAACAAACTCAGGATAAAATAAAAAACAAACCTTTATTTTAAAAATACTTGCCCTTCTTAAATGTTCAACATTTTCCAGAGTCTGCAGTGTATGTAAACTTTTGACCACTATATATACGTACAGTATATACAAACAAACTATGTGTAAAATATGTAAAAAAGTGTAAGAATAGTTTAAAATCTCAAGCCTATCTTCTGGTTTGTCTGTCAGATCACTGGATTGCAGCATTCAGAATCAGTTCAAGGGTTTATTGTGAAAAGGTAGATGAAAAGGTGAGGGTTGATCTACAATAAAAAAAGTAAATAAAGAAACAATTAGCATGACATGTCTTGACTTATGCATCGTAGCAAACAACGCCATATAATGCTATGGCAATATATTCATATACATAAATATATTAATATATAATAATTTATCATCAGCCTTACAGCAACATAATGTCAGAAAAAAATTTAAGGGTACACGGATGGACGTACTACAGCTTAAGATATTCACCAAAACTGCAATTTCAATAATATAAACTGAGGTAAATGCACCGAGCGCGTTCTCTTAACCCAGCCAGTTTAGGTCTAAATAAGCTCAATAACCATGGAAACATGACATTTACTTATAAAATAGTGTCTATAGCTGATTAAGTTAATAATTATCTTTAAAGAAACTGGTACTCACAATCATTCAAAGACGAACACTAATCACACATTTGTTATTGCTCACGTTTACTAAACATGTGCCTCACCTCGCGCCTCTCTAATGATTGACAGGCGCGTGTCTTTATGTTGCGTGTACTTTGACGTATGTTAATTTTACCACTGTTATTCACATAACAACATAAAGTACTAAGTAAAAACACTTACCTTGTAGTTTGTATTACATTCCACACATTCTGTGATCCGCTGTGTCCGTTTAAACTTGAAAACGCAGAGTGATAGGTAACAAATGTGATTTGGTGGGTCGTTTTGGTTTTACCTTGATACCTCGACTGTATAGTTAGAAAAGACAGTCGCAGAAAGGATACTTTTATCGGCACAAACGGAGCACAAACGATTGAGCCTATTTTGGACGAGTTTGGAGCATGTCGGTGGGCTGATGACGTGATCGCCTATAATTCAATGTCTAATATTAAAAAAACTGAAGCAGCACAAACGCAATGTTTTACGGCACAAACCAGCACAAACGGAGCACAAACGATTGAGCCTATTTTGGACGAGTTTGGAGCATGTCGGGGGGCTGATGATGTCATCGCCTATAATTCAATGTCTAATATTAAAAAAACTTAAGCAGCACAAACGAAATGTTTTATGGCACAAACCAGCACAAACGGAGCACAAACAATTGAGCCTATTTTGGATGAGTTTGGAGCATGTCGGGGGGGGGGGCTGATGACGTCATCGCCTATAATTCAATGTGTAATATTTAAAAAAACTGAAGCAGCACAAACTAAATGTTTTACGGCACAAACCAGCACAAACGGAGCACAAACGATTGAGCCTATTTTGGACGAGTTTGGAGCATGTCGGGGGGGCTGATGACGTCATCGCCTATAATTCAATGTGTAATATTAAAAAAAAACGAAGCAGCAAAAACGAAACTTTTCGCGGCACAAACCAGCACAAACGGAGCAGAAACAAGCGAGACTATTTGCGGTGATTTTGGAGCATGTCGGGGGGATAAATGACCCCCGAATGACCTATAATTATTCTTCTATTATCTAAAAAACTGAAGCAGCACAAACGAAAATTTTTACGGCACAAACCAGCACAAACGGAGCACAAACGATTGAGCCTATTTTGCAAATGTTTTGCGTTGGGTGGGGGGCCAACTTCACGCAGTAATGCGTCACACTCTGTCATCAGTTGAGATTAAACTCGTCAAGGCGTGCGGGCTAATTACACTCTGTCTGTATATTATGTCATGGTTTGTCATGGTTTGTCATTTGCATACGAGGGACCTCCCGTCTCACGTCCCATATGGCAGCGGGTACAGCATTACCTCGTCCTCACTGACAGCTCAAAAAGGCTTTCATTGTTTCTCAACACGCTCCCGTTGAGAGATTTGCATGCTTCAGATCTGCGTTCACGAAATGCAAATGTAATTAAGCGAGTTTGTGAAACGCTCTCAGTCGCACAGATGGCAAACGGTGAAAGGCACCACATCTTTTGGAGGGAAACCTCCAGTCTGCACGAGGTGGCCATTTTCTCTGCTCTCGTGCCAGCCAGATGCTCTGAACGCTGGCAGACTGGCATTAGTGCCCGCAGATGCCTCTTCATTTAAAGACAACGTTAAAACAAAACAGACAAAGACACCGTCTGCACAAAGACCTGAAGAGCATGCAGACACAACGGGTAAATACTTTCTCATGTCTCATATACAGTTTAATTGTTCTTTCATAGCTCAGAAGATTTGATGGAGTTATCAGTTGTCTCATTTAAGTCTCAATTTAGTTTCTCTTAAAATTGCTTTAAAAAGAGAATCAAATGAGTGTGATTGTATGAGGAGTATATGTTCATATTGAGATCTTCAATGATATTTACTTTTGATTGCAGACTTGACAAATCTGAGGTCAGTTTGACAAATTGTTGACATCTCTTCATTTGTCAGATTTCTGACTCTTTTTCTCAGGAGAAATATTTGAGGCGTTGATGAGACTTAAAGTCCCAGTGAAATTAAAATGTACAATTCCTATTTTTTCATGAAATATTACAGCGTTTATTGTAAATAGTTTATCAATGTAGGTCATTCTCTTTTTAAAATTCGTGTGCCCTCATAATCTTCAGTTAAAATCTGAAAATGCACTGCCATCCTGTAGTGACTATTCATCTTATGTCCTTTAACTCCTCCCCTTCAACTGTCAGTCTGCTGCCAGTTCCATTTCAAAGTGCAACTGCTGTTTTTATACATCCAATCAAATCGCAGAGAAAGACGAAAGCAACGCCCACTATTTTTCTCATTCAAAATTCTGCTTCACTTGGAAATTCATCAAAATATGGAAGTAAAAACGATCGCACGTCCGGTTTACGGGGACTTTAAACAAAAGTTTCCATTTGTTCTCTAATCTCATTGATGTGATAGTGTTTAACGAAAATGCGTCACTGAGTAACTCACCTGCAGTGTTGTGCGCTGGCGGTCTCCTCTGCGGCCTCTCAACATGCAAGCTGCAGGCTATATCAGACCAGCATCAGTGTCACTGTATCTCTCTGTATCTCTCTCTCTCTCTCTCTCTGTTCTGAGCTCCAGGGGTGCTGTTGACCCGTGAAGTCATCCTTACATCCTAAAAGCCCACGGCAACCCACCCTTCATGACCTCCACATGTTAGCGCTCATCTTCCAGAGCCACAGACAGGCAGAATATAGTTGTAGTGCCTTCAGCGATTGGTCTAAGCGAGCCGCCTGGCTCTGACATCATCTGTTCATCTCTCCAGACGATCCTTTACATCTCGCATGGCCTTTCTGCAGACGAACACGAGAAGTTTCAGATGCTTGGATTTGCCTCAAAGTGCTTCATGCAAATAGGTGTGTGAATAAGGGATTGATGTGTGTTTGTGTGTGAATGTGTTTATTTCTTCAGTGCCAGTGAATGTCATGTAAATAAAATCATGAAATGTGATGATATGTGCAGATAGAGTTTGAGGGTGAATTAAAGTCCCTGAAGAAACCTAAACATTTACATTTACACATTTGGCCGATGATTTTATCCAAAGCGACTTCACAGTGCATTACAAGCTCTACACATTTTCATCAGTATGACACTTTCAGTTCCTCCAGAATCTTTTTCAGAGCTCCTAAAATACATATAGATGTCCCCTCAATGGATACCCTTAAGTATGCTTCAAACTCATTTATTAAGTGTACTTAAGTGTATGTTTAGCTGCACTTTTACTTTGTGTGTGTACTAATATCAATGTACTAGTAGTATACTTTAAGTGTACTGTTTCAATATTACCTGGGAGTAAATTTATGACTACACTTAGAACTAAACGTTTCTTTTTATATTTAAAGGAGTCATATGACACGGCTAAAACGAATATTATCTATTGTTTTAGATGTAATGCAATGTGTATACACGATTAAGGTTAAAAAAACGCTGTATTTTCCACATACCGTGCATGTTTGTATCTCCTCATTACCCCGCCTCTCTGAAACACACAGATTTTTAACTAAGCTCATCGCTCTGAAAAGCGAGGTGTGCTATGATTGGCCAGTTAACCAGTGCGTAGTGATTGGTCGAATACTGCAAGCGTGTGACGGAAATGTAATGCTTCTTACCATATTTGGACCATCAGGTTCTAAAGCAACTGAACAGACAGGTACGCCAACCTTACTTGCGTTTAGATTTGGCGGTCTTAATCAAGTCATGTTACGAAGTGACGTACATTCGCCGGGGTGTGGGGTGTGGTTACACGAGGCGTTTCAGGCAGGTCTTGGTGAGCATTCGCTTTGAGATAGAATGCATCTTTTGTTATGCACTTTAATTTTAGCAATTTTACGTGTCTAATACATGCATGGGCAACTTATAACACACCAAAGACACAGAAAAACTTGTGTTCGCGCCATATGACCCCTTTAAATGTAATTTCAAGTACATTTCTAAAAAGTTGACTGCACTCTAAAAATTGATTTATTGTCTCAACAACCATATTGTATTATGTTAAGTAGCGTCTACTTAAAAATACACAAATTTATAACATTTTTAGCTGAACTTAAAATCCTTTGTTCTTGCAACACAAAAATATAAATTACAAGAAAGCTCAGGAGAGGAGTGTGCATAAAGTGAATGGAAAAATTAGAGTTGTGCAAACTACAGTTAAAATTAAGCAAACATAACATACATATCCAGTGCAATGAACTTAATATTATCAGCTACATTATTATTATTGCGCCTGAAAAGTTTGATATTTCAATTTTTAAATATAAGTAGGGGCATTGTATTTAGTATTAGTGATGTTGTTTTGTTGTGAACAATCGTTTTCTGTGAAGTTACCATTCAGGTGATTCGTGTTTGCTTTGGCATAGACCCTGTTCATCCCATCGTATTTCTTACCTCAATAAGGAAGACACCCATCAGAAATGCAGCATGTTCTGTGCTTCTGTGGAGAATCATTCATGGACTGACATCAAATCAACTATTTCAATACTATTTGTTATAATAATATACTTCACAATGCTATATGAACATTAAGAAATTATGTGTTGACCCATTTTTGCATCATAATTTTTAAGTAAATTCAACTTGTATTTAAATATTTAATTCATTTACCTTAGAGTGTGCGTTCAACATAAGAACTGTATGTACTGCCAACAATAGGAATCACAGATTTACCATGGTCTCGCCACAGTAACCACAGTTTAACCATGGTAAGCAATCTGCCAAAGAAACATGACTACTTTTACTATAATAAAAGGTTAATATTTGTAAAATGTGTATTTTTCTCTCTCTTCTCCCTGGCATCTCACAGTGACGTAGACACATCAGCAGAACGAAGTGAAGTATGGAGAGAGAATGCTGAATGTAAGTTGTGTGTTTTTGCTGAGCTAGATGAGTCGGATGTGAAGCAAGTGCTCACAGAATAAAATAACAGCGCAGCAACTCGATTCACAATGTAAAACATCATTGTCTTCCATATAGTGTGATTTCTGAGTGAATTTCAGGCGTTTGACCAGGATGTGAAGGCTGAAGGTCAGGTTCAGCCTACACTGTCATGGCTCTGCTTCATTTAGTCATGCTTTTCTTGGTCTGTCAGAATGACAGAGCCCTTTCAGAACCCAGCGGGCAGCAAAATGGACAGCACGGCGTCGTCCTCGCGGGCCGCCCAAGCCCGCTTGCTGCTGGGGTTCCGTCAGGGGAGTTACGGGAACCGGGAGTTCGCCGGGGCATTCTCGACGGTGGCGAGGTCGTCTGAGTTTGGCGAGGCGGAGTTGAAGGCGATCTTCAACTGCTGCCTCACTCAGCGCCTCGCCCCGTCGGAGAAGAGGCTGCTGGCTCCCCTTGGGTTCGCGGACATGGTGAGGTTCGTGGCCAACCGGGACGGTCCCGAGGGTGAGGTTCCACTCGGAGCCCTCGCCCCACGGTCGACTACTCCGGAGGGCCTCGTCCTGGCTGCCGCTGCCCGGGGGGACTCAGTACCCTTCGGCTGGAGCTCCACGGTCCCCGGTTCTCCTGGCGGCGCCTGTGGCGAGTGGGGGAGGTGTGACCCGGGGATGACGTCTGCGGTCTCCTCCGATGCGGAACTCCCTCCGGTCCCCACGGATTCGCCAAGATCGGCTATGGATCCGGTGGTGCGGAGAAGGAGGGAGAGGCGCAGCGGAGGAGCTCCAGCCGGTGCAGCCGGCTCCAGTCCGGTGCAGCCGGCGTCCAGTCCGGTGCAGCCGGCGTCCAGTCCGTGATCCAGCCGGCGTCCAGTCCGGGGATCCAGCCGGCGTCCAGTCCGGTGATCCAGCCGGCGTCCAGTCCGGGATCCAGCCGGCGATCCAGCCGGCTCCAGTCCGGTGATCCAGCCGGCGTCCAGTCCGGTGATCCAGCCGGCGTCCAGTCCGGTGATCCAGCCGGCGTCCAGTCCGGTGTCCAGCCGGCGTCAGCCTGTCCAGCCGGCCTTCCAGCCGGCGTCAAGCCCTGTCCAGCCGGCCTTCCAGCCGGCGTCAAGCCCTGTCCAGCCGGCCCCAGGGCAAGACTGCCCCCAAGGACTCTCCAAGTCCCCCAGGACTCCGCGCCCTCGAGCGCAGCCGGGGACTGGGACTTCTCCCCACCTCCCTGGACTGCCCCCTATGGGCCCTTGTTTGGCCCCACCCCCCCTCCCTGTTTGTTTTTTTGTTGGCTCACCCTAGTCCTGTTTTTTTGTCTTGTCTGCCACTGATTTTTTTTCTGTTTTGTCTTGTCACTGTCACTGTCCCAGTCGTCTGTCTCGTCCGTCTACCCCTTGGTGAGCACCTGGAGCCATGACAAAGTCTTTGGTTATGTGTGGAGAGAGTCTTTTTGACCCTTTCGGTCTTCGATACTCTCTCCGGTCTTTGTCTGTTTTCCCGCCCTTTTGTATCCCTCGTTATTGCTTGTTGATTAGTCATGTCTCACACCTGTTCCCTCTTGATTTCCTCCCCTTTATATAGTCCTCATGTTTCATTGTCCTGTGCTCTGTCATTGTATCTGTACGTGTGTATGCTGGTGTTCTTGTTCCTGTCGGTCCCAGTGTGCTGTTTAATATTCTGAGTCTAGTCTAGTAAGTCTTTTAGTGTTTTGTTATAGTTTGTCAAGTGTTTCTCAGTTTAGTCCAGTTTTAGTCAGTCTATGTTCTGTTTGAGTTTTTCCTGTTTTCTTGATTTACCCCATCGTGGGTTTTTGTTTTGTCTATTTGTTAATAAATATATTCTTTGTTAACCCCTTCACTGCTGCCTGCATTTGGGTTCTCTTCTGCCAATCCCTGACACTACACAACATCTCCATGTGTCCAAGTTTGTTTCTTAAAGAGTAAATATTTAGTAATATTTTTAAGGTCCTGCTTTGGTTTATGGAGTGTCCAACAACAAGTTTACGTACATACAAGGTGTAAAAACACTTTTATTTTCTACTAGTAGGCAGTTATTGTTACCTTACTTCTTGACTGACTCTCAAATAATTCGTTCGGCGAATCATCAGTCTAATCCTCCTTTCTGTCAGCCTACTCTGATCTGATTGGTCAGATGGTCCAGGCTGCTGTGATTGGTCTACCGCGTACAGTGTCGTAAATGGAATGTAGGTGGGCATTACACGGAGTGACGCAAATGTCACCCTGAACTGAAATGAGAACGACAGACGACTTGTACGCGTGATTCAGAGTCGACTCCTTTTTTCCCAAGCCAATAACTTTGTTATTCGTTCACTTTCGGCTTTACAACTTGGCAGACTGCTTACATTCACAAACAGCAACATTACACACTGCATGAAATGTAATCTTAAACGACATTGTAATAGTTACTCGTTAAATCGGTTACTGATTGTTACGTTAAATTTGATTACATTTATGTTGATTTCATGTTGTTCATACAAATGTTATTGGTCTAAGAACTTCTATCTCCACCATTAAAAATGCCTGTCAAAAATATGTTAAAAAGAATGTTATTGCTCAGATGTTTCTCTTTCATAGCTTGTGAGTTCTCGGTTGTTTCTTTTAAATATGAATTTAGTCTCAGATGTTTCTCCTAAAATTGCTTATGAGAAATAAAAGAGAACCAAATGAGAGTGTAATTGTTAAACACATGAAGAGTCTGGAGGTGTAAATGAATGTAGATTGTAGATGTCCAATAATCTGGATTTTATTAAATTTGATGAGAAATGTTCATATTGAGATACTTGATAATATTGACTTTTTGAAATCTGAGCTCAGTTTGACACATTGTTGAGATCTCTTCTCAAACTCTAATGACAGAGACATTTCGGACTCTTTTTTTCAGGAGAAATATCACAGGAGACGTACAGTAACCGACTTGCTCTCCTTTCAATTTCTTTGTAGTTTAGGAGAAATAATTGAGATATTAAAGAAATCTCATATGGGATTTTTTTCTTATATAAGAATATGTCAAGTAACATTGTTGCTGTTGCTCTGAAGTTTCATCCCTTTTCTCATCGAACATGTATTCATCCCAAAACCACTTGATTGTGAGGACAGAAGCACCTGGTCCATCACCTGCGCCTAGAGGACTTTAAGTGCCTCCCGTCACTCCAGGGTGAGTGTTAAAGAGCTCCATCTCTTCATGACATTAACACCCTGTACATCTCCACACAATACAGCCTGCGAGGATCCTCGCCTTGAGCTAATTACTGAAGAACCTTCTTCATTTCCATCTGAATCACACACGGAATGAAAGAGAAACCAAGTCGGTTGGTATTTACTAAGAGAACGGGCTTGTCTGTGAATTTCAGGAACATAAAGAAGGGTAAACAAGGCAGAGGCGAGCTAATTGAGCGGAACCATGTTCCCTGCGATTCTTCCGAGGGGGACGGCGGTAAAAAGAGCCTGATCTGATCGTTACAGCGTCCAGAACTAAAAATAAACTTTTAACCACAGTTTCTGAATGCTGCTCAAAGAATGATCAACCCGGGACGTGAGATCTCACGTGCGTCTCAATGAGAGAAGATCAGGATGAAAGCACTCAAATCAAGATGCACATTTTAAAAACTAAAATGATATGTGGTTTACTGAGATCTCAACAATGTCTCAAACACTGCTCAGATTTAACATGAGACCAAAGACTGAAAAAAACTCAAACTGAAAGATATGAAACAAAAAACGTTTCTCATCAAAGTCAAATGATTTGAGCTTTACTACTGACATCGTTTGTTTATGTGTTGCCTCTAATGTGTCTGTTTGTTTTCTGAGACCAAGTTGATACTCAAATGAAACATAATTTGGAACTCTGGTAAGTCTCCATTATGAAATGTCTTTATCTATCTGAATCATTGCATATTTTATTATTTATATTCAAATCATATCATATCTCATTTAGGGAAATTCAATCTAATTAATTAAAATAATCAATAAAACTACACAACACTATTATATTTGTTCCTAAATCCTAAATGGTTTTAAATGATAAAGGGTTTTTTGGTCTTTTGGTGTTTCCAGAATTTTGAGAAAGACATAATTTTTAATCTGTGATGAAATTATTTTTCTAAATTATTCCCAGAGTCAGTAATGATATTCTGAACATTCCTACATTGAAAAGCGTCTCGGATTCAAATTCAAGGTTCAATGTGAAACTGTCATCTTTGACGCACGCACGCTCACACACGCACGCACGCACACACACACACACAGCTGGCCTCCTATTATTTGGACATAGATGACAGATCTTTTATAGAATGTATCGCAGTGAGACAGTCCTGCTACGTTGCTGTGTGTCTTGCTGTCTGTCTGCGTGTGTGTGTGTGTGTGTGTGTGTGTGTGTGTCTCACTCTCTTTCCGACAGACACATTCATGATCTTCACACAAGGTCGAGTTTAATGACACAAGAATGATTAAACATAATGCTATTAAGGTGTTTGTTACAAATAATTATTTTATAAATGATATTCCGAAATCTGTCACGCTAAATTAATTTCTATAGTTTGTGGTTATTAGCATGGGACAATAAACTAAAGATATCTTGACGTCTTAAAATATATCAGTCTCTCTCTCTCTCTCTCTCTCTCTCTCTCTCTCTCTCTCGGTCTCAGACAGCTCATTAATTTGCACGACTCTGATTTTCTTTCTCTATATCTGTATATATTAGCGATGTGTCGTGACCCTCGCGGGCTGTTCAGTGTCCGACCGGCCGTGGGAAAAAGTTGCTCATTCATTTCACAGCTGCACACCACCAGCAGAGACCCCCCCCCCCCCCCAACAACCCACCACGTCCCCGCGACTCTAAACTCTCTCTCTATACATTCAGCACATGTCCCCCCCACCAATACACACATTGTTATTCAGCGTCTAGTTTGCGTCTAGAAACATTACAGAGACACACAAGGCCAACCTCAGATGTGCACTTTTTGTGTTTTATTGAACTCCAGTGTATGTACTGTCAGTTTGTGTAGTTTTGTTGTTTAACACTGAAACAACACAAAACTAAATTAAATTACACAAAAACCAAAAACATTTTCGTTGTGTTAGTTTGATCATTTGTTTATTACCTTTGTGGACAGATACTGATAAATACAAAGTTTCAATGCACTTTATGTTAAAGCAACACTGGAACATTTGCTCACGGGTTCCCTCGTGTGGTTGTTAAGTGCAATTGTCTGTTACTAGTGTCTTAAATAATGTTGCTGTATAAGCTTTCCCGTGGGCAGCGCAATACACGTGAATTTGTTGACTAAGCTGATGGAACAGAAATGATGGAACGAATGCAGAAACGTCGTTTGGGAAACTCTTCCACATGCAGGGGATTCTGTGCTCTGTAAACAGAATTTACAGAGTGTGCTTGTAGCCGTTATGAGGCTGCTCGGCGGGAGTAGAATTCGCCCGATTAAGAGTTGTTCTACCACTGAAATAATTTTAGAGCAGAGGCGGGTACAAAAAGTAAATGATAGGTGGGCCTGTAAAATTGCGGGTGGGCCGGAATAATTTGCATCTCCTTTTTCAACCGGAGTAATTTTTAAGAAAAATTGATGGACGGGTGTTCTGTCCCATTGTGGCATCAAATGTAATCCACTAAACCTCGCTCTACAAATGAAAGGTATATCACCGTGCGGTTGATTAATCAGCGCAACTGCGTGCGGTTTACTAGACTCATGCTTGTTACGGGCCTGTCGGAGGCGTTTCCAATTTTTATAACCGTCTCTTGTCAAAGTAAACTCGGTGTGTACCTTAGGAAAATGTCTGCATGCTTTACAAAATATGGCATCTTTTGTATTGCTATATTTCATCCGTTTAAACTGTATAAGAACTGAAGGAGCGTGGCTTTCCATCGATTACGGTAATCGGATATTTTCTGTTTTTGGTGGACAATTTTGATTTACTAATTTGGAAGCTGGCTGAGTGAGAATATCAGTGGAGGCTGAAGCACAAATGCTGCCATTAGCACTCGACTCATTGGATGTTGCTGTGTGTATTTCACCTTCATTTCCAGGTGCCTCAGTGTGTGTTTCTTCAGCGTCATTGTCTAGAGGTGTTTTTTTTTTTATTGCTGCACAGCTGTTTAGCCATGTTTTCATGATCATTGAAAGAGAATCTACAAACAGCGATATTGGCGCGCAGCGTAACGGCCGTTACGTAACTGACATCATGTGAGCACATTCATAATAATATTTGAATACTATTATTAATAAACCAACAATTCAAACGTTTTTATTTAATTTATACAATTCAAATTTAGAATTAAGGTTAAAAAATAATATTTAATAATATTAAAAATAATTGTCTTGGCTCTGACTGGGTGGGATACCTGTCAATCTGGGGCCCGCCCGGGCCCACCCGTAGACAGTGGCGACCCCAAGGGGGGGCCAGGGGGCATGGCTCCCCCCAAAAAAGTAACTGGCACCCCATTGGCCCCCCCAACAGAATGAGATTTTTTAAATATATATATATTTTTTATATTAGAATAATAGTATTAATATTTATTAATTAAAATGTACATTATCGAAGCACTATGTAAAAAAATAACTTGTATAATGTGTTATGTAGAATATGATCTCAACCCCTCCTCTCTCGTTTAACCTGCGAAACCGCGACTAATGTCGTCTTTACACAGCAAAGGCGGCACAGAAACCGAATCTGAAGCAGCTTAAAACCACATAAATGAGTTTTTACACAGAGCGTTAATGCAACTCTAAAGCGGCATAAATGCATTTACACAGGAATTAAAATAATGCGAAATAATGCTGAACATAACCACAAAAACACAGAGCGTTAATGCAGCTCTAAAGCGGCATAAATGCATTTACACAGGAATTAAAATAATGCGAAATAATGCTGAACATAACCACAAAAGCACAGTTCTAACAATATGCTGATGAAATAATATCTTAAATTAAACAATATAAACTCAAAATATATATATACTGACACTAATAATAACAATGCATACTTTAGGATAAAAGTAATAATAGGCTATAAATGCAACATTTTAAACGATTTTCCTAGCTAACAAACACTCTCGGGCACCTCACCGCATATTGAAAGACGCCAAAGGTTGTTTTAAAGAGCCACAAAGTCACTGTCGACCAGGTAAATGAACAATTCCGATGTTACAGCAAATGTTACCAGATCGTTTTCGTGTATGAAATTGTCATGGCTCTGCTTCATTTAGTCATGTTTTTCTTGGTCCTGTAGCAGAGCCTATATATACCCTCATGTTTCTTTGTCTTGTTGTTCGTGGATTACGTTGTATATGGTGTCTTCGGTGGCGTTCCTTGTTATTTGTATCCTGATTACCTGTTTCTCCCGTACTCGTGTTCTGTTTGGAGTGTCTTGTCAGTCTTAGTAAGTGTTTAGTTTGGTTTATCTAGTGTTGTTTTTTCAGTTTAGTGTTAGTTAGTCTTCGTCCTGTCATTATCTTATTGTATTGAGTTTTCCCCCATCGTGGGTTTTTGTTTTGAGTTTCATGTAAATAAAGTCTTGTTTTTGTTAACCCCTTCACTGCTGCCTGCAATTGGGTTCTCTTCTCTTCCTCACATCCGTGTCAGAATCCACGAACCAAAGCTGAACCCAGCAGGCAGCATGACCACCCAGCGATCCCGCCAGACTCACCTCCTCTGCAGCCACCGTCAGGGAGAGGACAGTCTCATGAACTATGTCGACCACTTCCTAAAGGCTGCAGAGGAGGCAGTTTATACAGAGCAGGTGGTTTTGGGGGAGGCGGAACTCGCAGTCCTGTTCATCGGTGGCCTCAGGGACCCTCTGTCGCGGGCGGAGATGAGGATGCTGAGACCACTGGACTTCGAGTGCACGGTGAGATATGCCATGAACCGCCCGGAGTCCAGGGTCTCAGCCCAGCCCTGCTACCCATCTTCCCTGCCCGCGATCCCGGAGGGTCGCGTTATGGAGATCGGGGTCATCGGCATGGCCGCACCGTCCGCCTCTCCCCCGGCAGCTCCACCTCCACCCATCAGCATCCGTGGCCGGCGCAGACGAAGGGAGTCGTGGGACTCCCCGTCCGACTCCTCTGGTACGGAGCTAACCGGGCTCCCCATCGCTTCTTTCCAGCCGACCACACGTCCTGTGGGCCGGGCCAAGAAAAAGAAGGTGAGGAGGGGGATACTGAACCCTGCCCAGCCAATCCGGTGCAGCCAGGATCCAGTCCAGTGCAGCCGGCATCCAGTCCGGTGCAGCCGGCATCCAGTCCGGTGATCCAGCCGGCATCCAGTCCGGTGATCCAGCCGGCGTCCAGTCCGGTATCCAGTCCGTGTCGAGTCCGGTGATCCAGCTGGCATCCAGTCCGGTGCAGCCAGCATCCAGTCCGGTGCAGCCGGCGTCCCAGCCGGTTATCCAGCCGGCGTCCCAGCCGGCGATCTAGCCGGCGTCAAGCCCTGTCCAGCCGGCCTTCCAGCCGGCGTCCAGTCCGGTATCCAGTCCGTGTCGAGTCCGGTGATCCAGCTGGCATCCAGTCCGGTGCAGCCAGCATCCAGTCCGGTGCAGCCGGCGTCCCGGTCGATCCAGCTGGCGTTGTATCCCAGTCCGGCGCTCCAGGCTCGGACGATTCCAGCCGGCGTCAAGCCCTGTCCAGCCGACCTTCCAGCCGGCGTCAAGCCCTGTCCAGCCGGCCTTCCAGCCGGTCCCCAGTCTGGCAGACAAGCCGGCCCCTGGGAAATTCCCAGGGCCAAAGACTGTCCCACCCAGGACTCCGCGCCCTCGAGCGCAGCCAGGGACTGCGACTATTCACCCAACCCTTTTGGACTGCCCCCTATGGGCCCTTGTTTGGCCCCACCCCCCCTCCCATGTTTGTTGTTTTTGTTGGCTCACCCTAGTCCTGTTGTTATTTTGTCGTGTCTACCTCTGATTTTGTTTTCCATGTTTTGTCTGTTTTTGTCACTGTCTCAGTCAGTCTTGTCTCGTCCGTCTACCCCTTGGTGAGCACCTGGAGGTGCTCATTAAAGGGGGGGCTTCTGTCATGGCTCTGCTTCATTTAGTCATGTTTTTCTTGGTCCTGTAGCAGAGCCATGACAAAGCCTTTGGTTATGTGGGGAGAGAAACATATTATTGTCCTTTTGACAATAATATACGTTCTCTCCAGTGTCTCGTCATTGGCCCCGCCCTGCTCGTTTCCTTGTTATCTTTCCCTGAGTGTTTTATTACCCACACCTGCCCTGTGTCATTATCCCTCGTTTGTGTCTCCCTATACAGTATATACCCTCATGTTTCTTTGTCTTGTTGTTTGTGGATTACGTTGTATATGGTGTCTTCGGTGGCGTTCCTTGTTATTTGTATCCTGATTACCTGTTTCTCCCGTGCTCGTGTTCTGTTTGGAGTGTCCTGTCAGTCTTATTAAGTGTTTAGTTTGGTTTATCTAGTGTTGTTTTTTCAGTTTAGTCTTAGTTAGTCTTGGTGTTGTCATTATCTTATTGTATTGAGTTTTCCCCCATCGTGGGTTTTTGTTTTGAGTTTCATGTAAATAAAGTCTTGTTTTTGTTAACCCCTTCACTGCTGCCTGCAATTGAGTTCTCTTCCTCACATCCGTGTCATGAAATACTGTCCTCAATGAGATGCGTCTGGAAATATAATGACAAAATCCTGCATTTCAATCCTAGCCCGACAAGACCCAAATCATTTACGCTCCTAGGGCCGGGCATCTGTGCACAAGCGCTACTGTCCTCACTTTACGATCTGGACCGAAGCACACTTACATTATTATGATGCGACTGTTTTGATGTAAACGGTAAGAAAAGCACACACTCTCATCACAACACAATGTTAAGTTTCTGATTTATTAAGTGTTAAGTGAAATAACTTCATGCGTGTGTTGCGGAGACCCATCTGCTTAAGTAACACGAGAGCTTTTCAAATAACTCTGCGACACTGCATAATGACAAACCTAATATTTGAAGCAATTTGAGATGCACAGTAAAACATGTCTGCATGTGATCGTGTCACACGTACCGGAAGTTTTTTTTCCACGAAGGAGAGGAGCTTAAGGAGGAATTTAAACAATGTCATGAGTTCAAATAAAAAAATCTGCATGCCAGGCCTGAGTCACAAACAATCATGCTCCAAACATTTTTCTAAATTAACTTTAAAAAGAAACGAAACGAAATAAATGTAATTTGCCATTAAAAACTAATCTAAACTATTTTAATGGCTGAAAACGGTCTCAAAATTTACATCCTGCATTCAAACTGTGCCACAGCCTGCCTGAGTAAACAAAAATACTCCAAACATTTTTCCTCATTAAATCATTTTATGAAGAAATGAAACGAAAAATTTGTTTGAAAACCTGTGTTGTTATTATTAGCCTAAAACAAATGTGGCTGTGTGTTTTTGGCTTCATCTTCACTCTCTCACTTTCTGCTGACATGACAATGACGTAGTTGAGAGCGGCTTTAATGCGCCTTCATTTACACTAAACCTGAGCTGCATCAGAGTCGCCTTTGATACTAGGGTCTGAGGAGGGTCAGAGGCGGCATATTTTAGATCGGCTTTGCGTCTTTACACAGAAATTTAACGGCCTTCCATATAACTCGCTGTGTAAAGACGCCTTAATATGCGCACGGCAGCCGCAGTACCACGCACGTGACCTCATGTTTGCTCCTGTTCAGTCAGCACGCATAAAAGGGGTAGAGGGTTGGAGACTCACAAACTAGTAAGTAAACGTGGTTTATTGTATGATAAAACTTATTGTATCAAACTCTAATACGGGTTGGCTAACTGAGATTAAGCTAGTCGCTAAGGCAGGGCTAGTCAACTAGCGGCCCGTGGGCCAAATGCGGCCCGCCAATCATCTTTACCTGGCCCGCCTTAATATTTCAAATAAGTGGAGAGACTTTGAGAATGGTGTGCTTTAAGAATGGTTGAGAATGGTGTGCTTTAAGAAATTCGCATCCTGAGATTCGCAGCCTTTGAAAGTTCAAAACGCTGCTACATTCAATATGAAAGTAATTCCCTCGGCTCATAACGATTGACGTCTTATAAAGCGATTCGAGTCGATAAAGCGAGTCGGTTTGCGCACGCGATAGGTCGCGATCCAAAACGCGTCTTGTGCCCTTGAAAGTAACTGCAGGAAAAGTACTGTACTACACCACGTGAACTATTGTCTCAGATAAGGAAATAACGATGCTGTTTTTATTACTGCATTCATTATGTATGATTTAAACAGCTTTGTTTACGAAAACAGCTGTTCATCTCCTTCCAGAATTTGCACTTCAAACGATCTGCCCTTATACGTGCGTGGGGCACATGCATGCGATTGGCAATCACCCGAAGAGTCGATAATAGCGTTCAGTTTCTTGCACAGATTGATTCGCTTTATTAGACGTCAGTTTTAACGTCAAGAGGCAGGGATTACTTTTGTGCTGAATGTATTAGCGTTTTTGACTTTTTTATTTGACTTTCATTAATTCAATATCTTCATAAATATCTTATTGAAAAAAAACAATACCACCCACATCCTGGAAGTACTGGGGGACTGTGGGTGAGTAAATTAATAGCAATTTCATTCAACATATTTGGGAATATAAAATACAATTAAAAGACAATATCCCTTTTAATTAAATATCATGAAAATGTATATACTGGATGCAATATTTGTGTGCATGTTTTAATATATGACCTGTAAGTAACAGCAACAAAAACAGTATAAAAGGAACAAAATGCAATAAATAACGGAAATACAAAATAACAGAACAAATTATGATATGGGAAAAAATGGCCCGCATCCTATTTATACTTTTGGAATCCGGCCCTCAAAGAAAAGTAGTTGAAGACCCCTGCGCTAAGGCATTAGATTTGAATTTTTCTGCTGCTCATACTCGCATTTTGATCGATCACTATACATGTTTGGTTAATACATTACTCCAGCTGATCTTTAAATTGTTGGATTTGCAGTTTTTGGCATCTATTACTATCATATTTTTTATAGTCAAATATATGTAGAACAGTTAGCGAATTAGCATGTATCGATCAATCACTGAAAATATTAGTAAATTAAATTAGAAATTAAATCGTAAGACTAGTAATAACTTTATATGATCCCAGTAGTATTAATGGCAATGTCAAAACTCTTAACCATTAGATTCAGGCATAATACATTTTTTTAAATGTGCCACCCTAAGATCTGTACTGGCCCCTTTGTGCCACCCCATAAAAAAAACTTCTGGGGGAGCCACTGCCCCTGTTTTAGAGATAATATTTTAAGATCGAAAAACTACAAAGTGTTGCTTTAAGAGTTTGTCTAATGCAGATAGGTAAATTAACACAGATCTCCACAGCAGAAATAAAATAAAACTTGACTTTGCCTTGCCGTCTGCGCAGAAAGACAGAACAGCTCAAGAAGGAATATTTTAGAAACATTTTTATGACCTTACAAATGTACTGCAAGAACTATATATACTATATCGAGTTTATGACTCACATTCAAATATATGATGTTTGTATAGTTTTTACACAGTAAACTTCAACTCGATTTTTACAGGGTTATTGTTAGCTCTGTGAAATGCTCTCTCCTTTTTAAGTCGCATTGGATAAAATGTAAGCCAAAAGATGTAACCCATCACACCCCCTCTTTCTGAAACACATTTAGTGACAGTACTGTGGATAATGTTACCTGTATTGATAGAATAAGATTTTAACTTCATATATTTCTCTTCTCATCACCTCAGGGACTTCTGGACTGTTTATTTTGATGCGTGCTGAAATCAGAGAAAACATCCAAATTAATATTTTATCATTTCAACAAATGCAGTGCGAATGACTCGTCACCTGATGATGTCATCAGGTAATGTGTCCTTTTTAAATAAGGTGTTTATTGTGAGTTAACATAAATAATTGTGGATCTTTATGATGCAGGAAAAACATGGAATATGTGTCCAATGGAAGCTCTGCTACAACACAAACATGCTTAGTTCAAAGGTAATTTGCATTTCACCTCCAATGGATTCATATCAAACATCTTTACTCTAGTCTCTAACTATATACAATAAGCTCTAGAATACATAAAACGCCTTCAGCGTTGACAGATCAAGATGAGCAGGACGTATATTTGACATCCGTTCATACGCTTTGGAGACTTAGCGAAAATTATTGACTACCCTTCATCACACACCAGAATGCAGTAGTCAACTTGAATGGAGGACACTGCTCATTCTCGGCATCCAAGATTCCACATTTTAATTTAATTCAGGCATTAAAGCACTTTGTAACCAAAATATGCTGTTATCCAGAACCAGGATTGACAACCAGGTTATCTGGTTATGTGTTCAGTTCTTATATCTGACATTACAAACAACTTTGCCTTTTAAATCTTAAATTACATTTATTCTTTGATCAAAAACAATGTGTTCGGTAACACTTGATGTGACTCAACTGAATTTATTTTAATGCTACAGTTGTTTCAGGCACCGAACATTGTTTAATATGAATAAACGAATAGGGGCTACACCAAAGATAATTAGCACCAAAAACCCTTTAAGGGTCAGATCAGGTTAAAGTAGACCCAACTTCATTTTTACAAATTACACTGCTTTCTTACAGCAAATGTAATGTATTACAAAATTCACAGACAAAGACAGACCCCAGATAAAGCCCGGAGATAAAACACGGACGAATGCATCTACTATAGACAGAAAAGTCATGCTAATGTTCCTAAAACATGGATATACTGCCCTAAAATTCCTTCTCCGTGTGTACAGATTACAAACTAAAACAGCTGTAATAGGACCAGCTCACTAAATATTGCTTTCAACACGTTTTATTCTCAATTTAGCATGAACTCTCTTCCTTCTGTTCTCTTTATAGCTGCTCTCAAGAGCCACATGACACAGATCAACGGACCAACCCACCGACGCACTCCGTTCCCGTCGCGCTTTAACAACTGCACAAAAACAACACCGACATTTGTAGCCAGAACAGAACAAACAGCACAGACACGCGAGCAGCATATGTTAAAGGCCTTGCATCACTCATCCACCTAAAATAAACACACATGCTATCCATATAAAGAATGACGCACAGTCGTGCAATGGACGCATTGATGCTCCCCCAGCAAGCAATATGCATGCGTCATGCAACACACATTTCTGTTATTAAAAAAATCGTGTATGAAGCATGCGTTCTGTGCATGCACTTCTCAAACTGTCTCTGTCGCGAGCCCTCTGTTCTCCCGTTAAACCGCCGGTACCGCGCGCAGCGTCTCTCCGGTACCGTTCGCACGTCTGCTCTTTACGCAGTCAGTGGGATCAGTTTCTACTTTCGGTTCTCTAGCTTTATGATATTTCATAAACTCATACAGCTAGATAACCAAAGAAAGAAACTAACCCGTGTGTCTTAAAGGGGCCGCTGCGCTCGCGCGTGGTTGTGGTCACATGGCTGTGCAGTATTAGTGATGTGGCCTGGATACACATGCACGAGTATTTCTTTTCAAGCGGAATTAAACTCTGACTCAAGCATTGCATTTTTATAAACGCCAATATCATTTGTATTTATTGGTAATTTAAATACACATTTCCTCACACACAGGAGATCGCACATGAGCTCTCAGCTTTGTTTTCTGTCTAACATAATAAATATCACATGTAAATATTTAGAAACATGTGAATAGAATAGAAAATCTGCTTGCTATATTCAGTCATAGGCTATTAGTTCAACAAAATCTGCTTGAAATCTTACCTTGCGTTCAAATCTTCATATTTGGCCTATTCCACATTCTTTCTATAAATCCATCGTGTGTTTAAGGATAGTTTTAAAGGTTCGCTGTTCATTTGCCGGGCAGGTCCAGAACACACACATGCACACACACATTCATACCGACGACTATCACACCGGCATCTAAACGAACGACAGCAAGTGCTCTCATTGCGAATGAATGGGCCAGCCCAGTTTCTGTGACCCCGCCCCTTACATACACACACGCACACACGTCCATCTATTACTTAACACCCGGTTAATATTTTATGTCTCCTAACCCAAACTCTAACTCGTCATTAGATATAAATTATAACATGATTTCATGATTTATTTGTGAGAGACAAATTTAGACAAACCTGTGTACAAAACACACACACACTTGTATTATGCTCTTCATTCATTCGTTTTATATTTTGTATTTTACAGGCCCAAAGAGCAGCAGATATGGCCGTTACCATGATAGCCTAATATAATGAATGTGCAAATGAAAATGGCAATGCACCTGAATCAGAGGCGTGCACTTGAATAAATGTGACACACACACACCTCTGAATAACTGCAGGCATGTACCATCAGACCCAGCAGTTGTAATCAATATAACCTCGTTCATTTTCTTCATTATGCGCAGTACTTTTATTTCATAATTGACGTTTTAACTGTAAGTTTTTGTAACGCTTGTACTGCTCGTGTTTGTAACCATCAGTACTTTAACTGCATCAGTCCACATTATGTTATGTGCACATTTTAAATGTAATATTTTAAATCGCGTAATGAAAGCCACATACGTATACGAGCTGGTTTACATCCATGATGGAGTCGTCCAGATGTATATTTGGGTATACGGTGGAATGTACCATTATGCATCACACACTGACATTATTTAAAGAAGCAGGTGCTTATACAGCTCTATTTATAGCGATATCAAAATACATTAATTGAATTTTAAGTTATAACGCGATTTGACATTTTGGTCGTATCATTTTTTTAAATTTTTAAATACTAAAAAACCTTACAGTGGCCTATTTTATATTGAAGAAAATACACTTCACCTTTATATTGAACACAATTGACCTCAGCCATCCAAGACGTTTAAAACAAACGTTACATTAGATACTTCACACTGGTAGAAAAAAATAACCGTTTAGATTCGTAAAGACTTTAGATGTGTAAATCACATTAAAAAAGCATTACACACTCTTCATAAACAGCGTTTGTAACAAAATTACATATTTTTCTAACACTCTAACAATAGATATAACGTGTTTTTGTGTCATTAAAATACTTTTTTCTCGTAATACTTTCGAGTTACTACATTTTAATCGTTTCAACAATGTGCTTCATCTCAGTTTTTTTTAAAGTTTTAAGTTAATGATAAATGTAGCATGTTGTATTTTAACTTTACAGCCATGTTGTGTCGATTTCAGAATAATTTACGTGCTGATTTTATTGACATTTAATGCAACTATGTTTTTTTTAATTATAAATTAGGTTAAACATTTATAAAAGTTTAAAATGTGTTTTTAAAGGTTGCCTTAGGTTAGTAGAAAATATATTTCCCCAGAATCAATAATCAAACGGTACAATGTATTTTAGCCCAATAAATAAAAAGAATGTGTGGAATCCTCGGTTTATAATCTTTAGTTCTTTTTATCTGTTTTAGATTGCATCGAATATAAGGCAAATATCATACGTTCGCTCGTCTTTCAAGTGCACAATATAAAATTAGGCCTACAAAGAATAATACAACAGCTACACGTGTTGGCATGTACAGGTTAACATGACCTAGGTCCATTTGTCCAGTTTTTTAATAGAAATAACGCATTTAAAAATCACTCAAAACGCGTTCGTTCATCATTCGGTCTTATAATTTGTATCTTATTCATAATCGAATAATGGGTCTAATGTGTTTTATGCATCCCTGTGGATGTACTGTATCACTCGGTGTCTTTAACAGTGACCTGCAGGTATCTTATCCAACATTAACAAGCCATATTGTTATTTAAGAGATAAGATTGGAATTGTGCCTGCTAAACAGATTGTAATGGTGAAATTGTAATTTTGTGTTTGTGTTGACAAGCATGAATTAATCGAATCAGATCAGCTATAATGTGATATGCAAAAAAGCAAGATTCCTTAAAAATATAAAATATCTAATCATAAGGCTTTAGAAGCTTTTCCTCCTGACGAATATGTTACTAAAACGTCAAAAAATGTATTTGAAATGTACAGAATTTTATGCAGACTGACTTCAAGGTCTTAGTGACACCTGTTGCTCTGAATGAGTTTCAATAAAAGCTGCACTTTAATAAAAATCACATCCAATGACAAACCTTACAGATTTTAAATAAAGAAAAAAATAGAAAATAAAATAAAACACTATTCAGAAAAATTACATAAATGCCAGTGCTATTAGGAAATAATTTCTGCAATTTTGTATCAATTTTATATTGAATTTATATTTATAGTTAAATTGAATAAATAAATAATATTTAAAAATAATCATATATATTAAGCAAAAACAATAAATAAATAACTACATTAATAATTAAGGAATGGATGAATAAATACAAATAAATAGTTGCCTAAAGCCTACAAAATTAATAAAATAATATAATGGCTACAAATATTAAAATGTGAAAAAATCTACCTTTAAAAATATTATCTAACTAAAATATGTTCTCTTTTCAACTAGAAACAAGAAAACGAGGCTCTCTCATTCTTCATCTGGACTACAGTTTTTTGTTCCCCCTCAAAAAAAATTCTCACCGACCAACCGTGTGAGAACAATTACCACAAACAAGTGAACGAGAAAAATGAGGTCTGAAGAAAGAAGTCAACATCAAGTTCAACAACGAGCTGTTTCTCATTATCATGACAATGTTGTCTGAGAGCGGCGAGGGGCCGCGTGCACGAGAGTCTGGCGACATTTTCCCAGGACCCGAACACACACACACACATTTACATCGAGGCACATTTACACAGTCTGACACATACACACGCTACAGGACACCATATGGCTTACAGCCTACATATAGATTAACGTGAAGAATACACAATATGGCTAAATAGATCCTTAGAACTTAAATATTTGACGTTGAGGAGTTATATATTATTGTACATACAGTATAAGGTCTAACACTAGATGAAAAACTGCCAAAATATCCTTATCTTAAATTATCCATTATCAAGAGTCAACCAACAAATTGCTGCAAAGGGCTGAAGAGAACAAATAAATAATACTTCACTGCATTATCAAGTTTTTCATAATGCACCTTCCAATTAATTATATCTTCTCAAAAACCAGTTTAAAAGTATTATGATGTTTAACAATTCATGCTCTTGAATTATAGATTTTTGGACATTACACATTAAACTTGATTCGAAAAGAATGACTTAATTAGTATTAAGAATGTAAAAAGTATTCAAACAGTATTAATCAATTGATTTTAAGGTGTGTGTTATGTTGGTATGTATTATGAAGTAAAGTGTAACCAATAAATGCTCACCGTCGCCTGAAATCTTCAGCTTCAAATACAAGTGATGTAAAGTTGAAAGAGAAGATGCGGTGGGTCTCTGCGTCTGTGAGCTCTGTGACATCCTTCAGACGTCTAGAGAAATCTAAACGCGCATCATAGTTCCTCCATTGTGACCCGTTTGCTTTTGTCCCAGCCCTGTGTGAACGCGCTAGTTTCTTTCATTCATTTACACCCTTTATAGTTTTTTTCGTCTGCAAACACGCACCGACCGTGAGAGCTGAAAGAAAGATGGACTGAGCGAGAGAGGATGAAATAGAGAACACGAGGGGAGGAGCAGAGAGAGAGAGAGAGAGAGAGAGAGAGAGAGATGCGGGGGCACAAAGCGACATATCTATTCCCATGCAGGAAAAAGGAACAGTGCAGCAAAAAAAAGCAGATTGTGCGTGTTGCTAGGCCAACTGAAGGTTAAAGCGATGCAATTGTCTTATTTTTTAATAAATATTTTATTGTGTAGCCTATATAAGCCAATGTAAGAACGGGAAACATTCTGTCCTCAGATATTTGCTTCATAAAATTCACTTTATTAGACCAAAATTCTCGTCACTACGAGTTTAAACCTTGTGATATTTCAGATATTGCATGTATTTGGAAAAGTCATTGAAATAGCCCTCAAATAATTCAAACCTTCAACTTTTTCTATAAGTGCAAAAAAATGCGTACGTTTCTATTTCAGAAATAACAGAATATCCCACGTGAGTACTAAAAGGCAGGTGGACACACAGATGCATGGTTCGCCATGTTGAATAAGAATAACCCAAAAGCACGAGTGCGTAACTTGAAAGCCAGTCACGAGTGCTGAAGTAAGAACGTACAATAATTTGGTAGCTAATGGTTTTGAGTTGTTACATGAATGACCAAAATAGAATACCAAAGTACAGGACAAAATTATGATATGATATGATTATACGCATTTACATAATTAATACAGTGACAGCATGTTGCCCTTTAACACAATTGCTTCTTAGCCTGTAAAATTATACATTAAAACCTTAGAGAAAATGTTCCTTTTAGGATTAAGAGTTATAGTTCAATATTTAGCGTTCTTAAACACGGATTTATGTGCAAAGCACTTACTGAGTAATGAAACTATATAAAACCTTACACATCAGTTTTGTGTACTCCTTTAGACTGAGATGTGACGTCATGGCCATATGGTTACCATTTGATTTCGATGTAGATGTCAGTTAGAAATTTAACATTTAATGATCTCTGATCTCGTGCTTATTTCGTAAACGTATATATATTTTTAAAGTGTGAGTAAAACGTTTAGACAATGTATTTTAACACAAACCACAAATAAGTTACAGATATTTTATTTTTGGTTCTATTTTTGTATTATTGAGATTGTGTTTTGATACAGATTTGTTTCCTGAACATTTTATATTGACAAAAGAACAAAAACATACAGACAAATTTAATTAAAAACGACAATACGGAATTTCGTTTGTAACCAATAAAACATCACAATCTTCGACCTTCGACGGTATATGGCGGAGACGTTGTTATTTATATCCATAACAACTGAGTTGTATATTTAATATTGTGTACATTTGTTGTATAACACTGGTCCATGATTGAGTGGATATGCATTTATCTGTATCTATAAATATTTTTGTCCCTGTAAATGATTTCCTTTAAGCGGACTCAAATAAAATATTAAAATGTGTGTGTGTGTGTGTTTGTGGAGTGAGTGAGTTCGTGCGCACTGATTCAACGGTTTTAACAGGTCATTTGTTTTAATTAATTTTTATGACTAGCTTTAGTTATCATCTAAGATATTAGGAGTTTCGTAAAAAAAACTACTTTGTATATTAAGTATAAAATTCATAAGTTCTTCACATAAACCTGAAGATGTTTTGATGAAACAAATCAGCGCTTCATAAACGATAATTTTATTATTTAAATATAGAAAAGATACTGTTTTAAATGACCTTTCTATTGCTTTCTACTTTTCTTTTATTTGTCCTATTTATTACCTTTCTACAATGTGAAAAAAATCACAATTCTATGGATCTAGACTTATTTCAGATCAAACGAAAAATGTTGTAATTGTTAAATCTTGACACATTATTTATCTTTATATATCTTGACACGTTATTTATCTTAGAAACGTTTACTTTCATATGACTGACTGTTGAGTAAACCTGAGCATGTTGTTTAATTGTTACATATTCTGTTTTATAGCTTAAGAAGTTTTTTTAAGAGTTCTGCTTATAAAATGAACAAGTTAAATAAACACTGAATGAATGCTGTTAAATTTAAAAAATGTGTTTTAATTGTTGTCAATATTTTCCTGATATTTTATTCTTTGCACATTGCTGTACTTTACATCTTTATATTCTATATGTTATAAAGTGCAAAATGTTTTTTCTGTTTTTTTACATTTTCATGTTATCATCTTTTGTTATCATTGAGTGTTAAATAATTAGTCCAGCAAGTTTTACACTATTAGAATTAGAACTAGAATTGTTGCACCATTTATTTGTTTAACCTAAAAATAACTTCAGACCTATTCATTTTCAAAACAGTTGAATTTGGTGAAGTCTGCTCTCATTTAATAAATATGTGTTTTGTGAACTCTAGAGTTTTCAGTTTGTTCCTCCCCAATGACAAAATATATAAATGCAAAACAGCTGCATTGCCTTTTAACACATTCATAACAATAAACACACATTTATCCTCCACATGACCTCTCATGTGTTCACCTGCAAACACAATCACAGGTATTATCCACACCTGAAAATGTTTTGTGTTGTCTTTGCACTACACACTCATTTTATTCTTCACACACGCATCTATGTAACACCTGTGTCCAATCACAGCATACAAACACCTGTACCTGTGTGTGTGTGTGTGTGTGTGTGTGCGTGTGCGTGTGTGTGTGCGTGCGTGTGTGTGTGTGCGTGTGTTCATGTTTGTATATCCCGGTGGGGACCTAAACCTGAATGCACACCAACACATGGGGACTCGTGTCACCGTGGGGACCAAAATTGAGGGCACAAAAGCTTATACATTGTACAGAACAATATTTTTTAAAAATCTAAAAATGCAAAAAGTTTTCTATGTTCTTTAGGTTTAGGGGTTGGGTTAGGGGATAGAATATACAGTTTGTACAGTATACGACTCATTACACCTATGGACTGTCCCCACGAGATAATAAACCAGACATGTGTGTGTGTGTGTGTGTGGGTGTGCGTGTGCAAAATCTGCCTGTGATAATAACAGATCTTATAAACAGCTTTATCTGTTCACTTTGCTTATTTTGAGAGGGAAACAAATGTTTCATTATTTACAGCTGGTGTAGTTTTAAAATCACAAATTATAAATGTTACTTGTTTCATTTTAGGCAACAATAAGATTCAAAAGCGCAAATGGAGAAATACTAAGTAAAACACTCCAACAATCTTTCACATCTCTAGAGTTTCAGGACACATCTGAAACTTTTGCCAGTTTGCATAACAGAAGGTTAAATTCTCAAATTATTTAACAACATTAAAATCAGACTAATGAACATTTCTCTCCATCTGTATATATAAAGCTTCACATTCATACTCTATAAACATCACTCTGATGGAACATATCCAAGAGGAAACTAACCTCATCCTCTAAAACAGCATTTAAATTCATCAAATGTAAATCATCCATTAAAACTGTCTGTTCTGTTCTCGATCAACAGCATTCTCTGAAACCTTGTGTTATAAATGAAACTTACAGTTTGTGTCTCGACTGAGGCAGCTGTGATTTGTCTTCAGTCCTTGAGAACATCTCAGAGTTTCTCACAGCTCTGGTCTTTTAATTGAATGGTGGGGGGGTGGGGGGGGGTAATGTTAATGAGGGGCGACACTCACTCCTGCATTATAATAGCAGAGGCCAAATTCATGTCTGGGTTCCCAGACGACTGCAGCGGTCAAGTTCAAGCTCACAGTCTGCAGTCTGATCCACTGACACACATTCAACACATTCAGTGTCTGCAACAAACAACAACAACACAATGTTTGATAGGACCAAGTGTAATATTTAAATGCATTTCTTTAAACATTATCTGAGATACTACACATCTTGTTTTTTGTCAGTTACTCTGTTCCTTTTTAAAGTTTAGAAAGCGAATAGATCATAAAAAATGACATTGAAAAACATTTATATAAATGTGAAGCAGAACAGAAACGCTCCTTCTTTTGTCTGTTTTCAACGGCAATGTTTGTCTGGAGTGATCTGGGCTTCTTGACTCGCACTTCGTGTGAAATAAAGAAACTTGACTTGTGAAAGAAAGAGTGCTGTTTTTTTCTTTTCTTTTTAAAATCTCTGCATGCATATTCAAATGCAAACCACTGCAATAATATTTATATTATTATAATATTAGTGTGTATAGCTGTGTATGTTACCAAAAAATAACATTAAATTTGATGTTATGAGAACATAGGGACTGATTATATATGTGTGAATTGTGATATTTAAACATATATAAACACCCCACACTTTCTCCCATGTACACACACGCAAACACGCAATGCACGCACGCGCACACACACAAACACCCCACACTTTCTCTCTTGCACACACACAGATTTGATAGATACTTTTCAATGACTGGTGCCGGGTATATTTCATCCCGGATTCACAGGACAAAATGTAAGAATTTACACAGGAAAACTAAACCTATTTTAGACTAATTTTTTAGACTATTTTTGTCATGAATCAGTTCAATTGCTGGAGTCTTGCTGAAGAATGAATCTCTCGTATCTCTCAAAGTGCAAAACTCAAAGTATTGCTACAGTACAGTATTTATAAACTTTACATTGTCATTCTATCATATGAACACAGTGGTTTATAGAGAACATCCATCATCATGCATCCCAGAAGACATTTTTATTGCTCAAAGTTAGCTCTTTTGTAGCTAAAGGCTCGTATACACTACAAGACTTTTGCTCAGATTTTGCCCTGATTTGCAGTCTGGACTTGTTGCAGAAAGTCTGCGCTCGTCTGCAGATTTTATCGCGTACTGTGTGATGCCCTGTTTTTCTCTGAAAACTTTCAAAAAGTCTGCAAGTGTGTGATGTTTAGTTTTTAAAAAACTGTTCAGGTTTTAAAAGTCGTGTAGTGTATTCCATTAAGGGAGTTTTACGGATCTCTCAGTTTAAACCTTGTTTCAATATATATTTTTAAATAGCAAAAGAAATAAAAATAGATTAAATATTATAGTATTCATGCTATTCAAATAAACGTGAAAAGCATGTATTATTCATTTTAAAGAGATCACGTGTGATTTTTCATTGAGAATATTAACAGAAGAGGAAACTGTATTGTCTGTCAACTCAGAAGAAAATATTATTGCTCAGATGTTGCTCTTTTATAGCTCATCATTACATCTTCATTAAAACTGACTTCTGAGCTCAGTTTGAAATATTGTTGAGATCTCTTCTGAAACTCTAAAGACAAAAACATTTGTCAGATTTCTGACTCTTTTACTCAGGAGAAATATCTGAGACACAGGTGATGGATAAGCTCTCTCTAGGAGAAATAATTGAGATCTCACATTTGATTTGTCCTTCTCATGGGAAGCAATAAATTACTTTGATAAAGGATATAGGGCTACAGTTTACTCTATAAAAGTCATTGTTATAATGTGTTGTGATAGTTTTTATGTGGGCGACACCCCGGTGGACCAGAGGTGGACGAAGTACACAACTTCCTTACTTCAGTGAAAGTACAGATACTACTGATCAAATATTACTCCACTACAAGTAAAAGTTGTAAAGACAGATTCTTACTTGAGTAAAAGTACAGAAGTACGTGCTTTTAAAAGTACTGAAGTATTAAAAGTAAATTTCCTTTATGTCAGTTGTGCATTGTTTTATTGTCGTATACCTTATGCCTCTGAAGCAACCTACTGAATACACTGAGTAGCTCACAGTATCAGTTGTATTAAAGGAGTAGTTCACTTCAAAATTTGCCCCCATTGACTTTCCATAGTAATTTTTATTCCTACTATGGAAAGTCAATGGGGGCAAATTTTGCAGTGAGCAACTCCTTTAAGAGCTTTATATGTTTAGCACACGTATGTTTAGTTTAGATATAATCCATTTAGCCTAATTATCCTCATTAGCCCCCTAGGCCTATATGTATTTATGGGCAGTGTTCTTTTATTTTGTATATTCCTTTTACCAGTTTTAGCAGCAATTTACCAGTAAGTAGTAAGGTTGTAAATAATAAAGTGTAAGTAGTATATATGCGGGTCATAGTGTCAAAATGATTGATGGGGTCATTGACCTTTGCGGGGGGGTTGAATTACTTCCGGACCACCCACGTAGTGAGGGACCGCCCACATCGCGTTGACCTTTTGACCGTATCCGCCCACATCACGTTGACCTTTTGACCGTATCCGCCTCCGTAGTGAGGGACCGCCCACGTCGCGTTGAACTTTTGACCGTGCCCTCACATCCCATTTTTCCGGGGCATGTTTTAGGGCATGTTTTAGGATGTATTGCTACATATCTTTAGCATGAATGAAAATATGTAATTTAAAGGAGATGATGAGATCATTATTAATACGCAATCATTGGTTATTTAAACAGCGTTTAAAAATAATAATGAATAAGACAACAATTACACAAACACTGTTTGAATAAACAAACAGGTTTAAATGAATAATCGTGTGAATAAATAAATAAATAAAGCATCTATTAAATAAGTAAAGAAGTAAATAAGTAATTATACAATGTATTCAATATATGAGAGAGGAAAGGCAGAGAGGCCATGCAGATTACCTTATGTTTTTCAGAGTTTTCACCCAGTCTATAACATTCCAGTGAGAGGTGTCCGCACCAAGGCTCGTAAATTTGTTTTGAAAGAGGAGGATTGTAACCAGGTGTATTTCAACTTGTTTTGTAGGTGTCAACTTGTAGGTGACAGCGTCGGACGTTTTAATCGGGTACGATTTGTTTTACGTCCATAGCGTGAAATCATACGTGCTAGCAGCTCGGTTCAAGACAGCGAAGCTTTGTTTAGGAATAACAACTGTTCCCCACCTGGCATCAGTAGATCACATGAAACAATGCGTGACGAATCGTATCCGGACCTCTCTGTACTCATGATTTAAACCGTTTTGAATCGTCAATCATGTCATTCATGTCATAGACCCTTTGTCGCGCATCTGGCTCATGTTCACACCACATGCGCCGCTTTCATCATAAGCATAAACGGGGGGAGGTTTTGTTAAATAAAAGCGGGAAAATAGCGAGGGCAAAATACACAGACATCAACATGGCACGCCGAGCAGCTCTCCTCAAACCCCACCAAGAGAATGGGACGACGATCTATTCGAAGAGAATCTGGCTCTGGCACCGAAAAAACCACGAGGGTATATCGGTCTGACAAAGTTTCTTCACGAAAATAAGAACAACGTGACGGATGAAATTTTGATGGAGAGTAACCGCGTGATAGGCTACGCGTTTAACAAAGAGTCTCGAGTTGTAACCCTCTACAGCGCT
>NW_026634415.1:0-58376 GCF_024868665.1 Triplophysa rosa
CTAGGGGCCGGGATTCTCACGTTATCTTGAGACCCCGCCCCGGCTACGTGCCCGAGGTTCCCACCACTCTCCCGAGAGACCAGGTGGTGAACCTGCAGGCGCTCCCCACCGGGGAGGAAGACCCAACCTTACCGTGTTGTGTCCAGTACGCGCACGGCGCCTCTACTTGGACCGCACGCAGAGCCCAGAAGCTCTGAGCAGCTCTTTGTCTGTTTCAGGGGTCAGAAGAAGGGAGGGCTGTCTCCAAACAGAGGCTGGCGCACTGGATCGGGGATGCCCTCATTAGGGCATACCAATCTCTTTTCATCCCTGCCCGTGGGGGTGAGGCACACCCCTCATTGGCACTGGCTCAGGGCGCCTCTCTGGCAGACATCTGCGGAGCTGCGGGTTGGGCTATGCCTAACAACTCCGTGAGGTTCTAATACCTACGCGCGGAACCGGTGTCAGCCCGCATCCTGGCAAGGTGTGGGACCGGCAGCCGGTTGGGTGTACGCCTGCAGAAGCCCTTCCCCCTCCGGGGGGAGCAGTGGCGATCCCGCCTCACTTCTTTCCCCTCGGGTAAAGAACAGGCATTCCATCCATCACTAAGCACCCTTCCAGGGGACAGGCTGGGCAGAGCAGCCCTGGCCCCTTAGGCCGGGGAACAGTTGAGTTATCCCACATAGCTCTAACCGGACCTAGTGCTCCAGACGTGGTAACACCCCATCCGTGGGCTGTTCCGTCTGATGTATCCTCATGAATGGTTCCCACCTTGGCAACCCATGACCTCCCCAGGTGGACTCCCACCTTGCGGTTAACTCCTGTCCGCACTTTCTTCCCATGAGTTCTCCCCTGATGGTCAGACCATGTGGTGTCTCCACTATTCCTCCCTACGGTAGGTAGTGGCCTCTGCAGCGTTTTTCCCCCAGGGGGAATAATGCTTACCTAGTGGCCCGTACGATGCCGGGTGGCTTCTCGCCATTTAGAGAATTAGGCCTCCGCCCGTGACGGCCGGCGTTAGGGGGCTTCCCAACTTTTGTGGAAAGCTCTGGGTCCCCCTTCCTCTGCACTGGAAGGTCATAATTTCGCGTTAGCGTGTTCGTCTGACTCGCCCAGGCCAGTCAACGTCGCTCCGCAGAGATTGTGACTCGGCTCAGTGCTGTGGCGTTTTCCATAGGAACCCCATTCTGTCGGTTCGACACAACGTCGAGAGACCTACAGAAAGGGAACGTCTTGGTTACGGATGTAACCTCGGTTCCCTGATGGAGGGAATGAGACGTTGTGTCCCTCATGCCACAACACTGGCCGCCCACCCCAGCGGTCGGGGGAGGATGCTTTAGTCTCCTCAGACCAAAGGTGAATGAATGAGCAAAAAAATTTCATTCGCCAATTTTCATTGACCTTTTCTAAATAATCAGAAGATGATAGGTTCTCAAGACAAACCCCATTCTGTCGGTTCGACACAACGTCTCGTTCCCTCCATCAGGGAACCGAGGTTACATCCGTAACCAAGACGTTTTCTCCGTAAATTATTTAAAATAGTGCTTCATTACTAACTTTAGGTACAAACTGATTCCTCACAATTTGTACACTCACTGGCCACTTTATTAGTACACCTGTATGATCTGATGCCATAAATTCTACTTTTATAAGTTTATAATTTTCAATTTTTAAGATTAAATGATCAGAAATGTGATTTTGGTCGAGACCAAAATTGCCATTCCTAAAAGCCCTAGGATATCATTATTGCTGCAGTGATTGTTATTATAACCTACCAGATAGTCTTTGAAGAGACTGCTCGGATCTTCATTTAGATGGATACAAAGTGCCCTGAGGAGGCACTCCCTCTTCTTTTAAACAGTTTCATTCTAAATGGAAAAAAAGCAGCATCAACATACAATATATACTACAAACCTATTACACTTCTATAATTATGTGAAATGGAAATTATGGACTCTACAGAGGTGTGATGTAAGTGCATTCCATGACTTGAATGTACATGGACAACTAGTATATGTGCAAGGATATGGGTGCCTACGCCTATATTGAGGATGTTTTAACCTATAATGTTTTAGTAATTGACATCTAGTAGAGGTCTTTGAACCGCAACCTTTACACTGCCACATTCAATATCTGTAAAAAGCACACACATCACCAACCGCCCCCCCCCCCCCAAAAAGTGATTTCAGTTAATAGAAACTTGACTTGCAAAAAATATATTTATATAATCTTTAGAAGAGTTTTACAAAAAGCATATCATATGACTTTAAATATTTTAAAATACTAATAATTTTTAAAACATTTATATAATCTGTTAAAAACTGATGAACTGAAATCAATTGCTACTGATAATTAAAAGTAAATGGGATTAGGGCTGTGCAAAAATATCGATACATGTAACTATCGCAATATTTGTTTTTTCGATAGTGTATCGATAGCGATACCTCTACTATCGATATTTTTTTTTAATCATGTCATATACATACGGCCAAAAGTAAGTGGAAGCGAGCATGGCGAAAAATATAAGAAGGCTTGGAGCTCTCAGAGCTGATGTGTGGGTGTGCTTTGGCTTTCAAAATAAGTAATGAAGTTATGAGTTATATAAAATAATGCTGTTTGTAGGCTTCGCAAGTCATGACACAAGTCACTTGGCAAAAAGTTTATTAAGAAAAGTAACAATGACATTTATTGTGCTTTCACGGATGTGACACCAGCGCATTTACAGCACGGATGAACCAGAGGTTTTATACTGCCCATGTTCAGTGTTTTAACTGTAATGCACCACAACAGCCAAGTGACTTGTGTGACCCACCTTATTCCCCTGTGCTACCCACTTGAGGGGCGCAATCCACAGTTTGAGAACCCAAACCTCTGATCTAAAGGTCCATGCATCGCACATCATGGCCACTCTTCAGAGGTAAGGGATGTTTTTACACTTATCCTTACAGAAAACCCCCAGTGGTGTACATCATGTTGTATAGCTCTACTTTTTACATTTTCTATTTCAAGTATTGCAATATATCACAAATGTGTATCGTATCGAAATAAATATCAATACAATACAATACTATCGTGATAAGTATCGTATCGGGAGGCACTTGCCAATACACAGCCCTAAACGGGATACAAACAGAAACAAGCTACTCGGAACAAAAAAATAAATGAAATGGTCACGCAAGAAACAGTATTTACATTAGTAGATGTTGCAGATCTTACCTGTGTGTAAAGCACCTTGGCAGGAACACAAAGCACACCTTTCATTAAGGACCTGAAAAATTGCAAAGGATAAAAACAAATAAAACAATTTGATTAAGATTTTGTGAAAAAACTGAAAAACTACAAACCAATAAAATAATCACACTTTGTAATTTTTATTGAAAGTATCACAACAAATTGGAAAAAAAACAAAAGTTTCAAATAAAGTATTAACCAATTTTGACAGCAGATTTTAGTTTAGTTTTAGTCTAATGGACCTAACGTTAGTGGTTGAAATTAGTATTGCGGTTTCAACGGAGAATGACTGTAGCATTGTTTTCAAATTAACAAGTATGTTAAATTAGTACGTTTCTTAAATATATCTGCAAACATATTATTGTATTTTTAAGCTTTAGTAGAGTCAAAAATTTACATCATCTTAAACGCTACAGTCGCTAGAAAAACGAAAGGGAAGTTACACGCTTCATGTATACATTTGGACATTGTGTAAATCTATCTATTAAACGTGTAGAATAATTTCCAAAACATTATAAATGTTGCGTCCAGGCGTTCATGATATAAAAAACTTTTAAATGGAGTGAACACGGAGCTGGTTTTCCGTGAGCGGGAATAGAAAACCCAGAGTGGATTCGGAGCGGAGTGATTAACAGAACCCTTAGAGTAGAGAAGAACGTGCTTTCAAATCCACTTCAGGCTTTGATCACATCCCCCTTTAGCAGCTGAATACACCTCATCTTTTCAAATTCAAATTAAGAAATATATTACACTATTTGAGAAATGTAATCCTACCCTGATAGCAATAGACTCCGGGGCGGATCCGCCTTCAAGTCATCTGGTCCGCTGTACTCTCAGATTCAATTCGGCCACACGCACAGAATATGCCCCGCCTCCGCACAACGCACTGTCAACTCGCTTACTCGCAACTGACGCTGGGCGAATTCTCTGACTGAACGCGCCTTTTTTAAACTGCCACAGTCAGTCACTTAATCCATCTCCTCACACAGTGGAAACGCTGGAGCTGGCAGGTCGGTGAGGACGGAACACGGTAAGAATAGTTAAAATATGCTTTATTTGTACAGTTAACGTTACGTGACGTTAGCCAGTAACATTACCGTTGATTGCTTTGCTTGATGTTTTTAATTCTGAAGTGATTTTTGCAAGCCAAGTTTTAGCACATTGTCATTAGCGTTGAGTAAAATTAATTTGGTAAATTACTTTTTTGAGTAAAAGCTTTTTGGACGGAATGTCTTTATCTTTCAAGGAGGTGGGGTGATTTAATTGGATTTTAATCCAATCCTGAGCGCATATTTTCTCCCCTTTCCAGTAAAATAGCAGGTGAGCTAAAACGATGTTAGGCCTAACGTTAATCGGACCTGTTTTTTTCCACTGAACTTCTGGTATAGTTTGAGTCTTTTGTTAATATTTTGACATATATTCTCCACCTCCCCATGTGATGTTGTTTCGGATAATATTTCATATCATATTAAATCATATTAAGATACTGTGTGTGTTTGTGTACTGGTTAAGCTGTATTTGTGAGGGCCAAGTGTCCTCAGTACCATAGGCGCCGGTCCTGTGGGTGCTCCGGGGCTTGAGGAAAAACGGCATATGTTTCCCAATCAATTTTAACCAATCAAAATGCTTTTAAAAATAGGGTGCCTCTCTGATTGGTTGATCTTACAGTCGTAATTCAGATAGAGTGGTTGGCCTTGCAAACAGCAGTGGGCATTGTTAATTGTTGCGATAATGTCAATGTGTCTTTAAATTTCGCGTACAAATGGACAGGTTCGTGTTTAAAAGGAAAACTTCAATTGACCCTAGCATCTCTTCAGTAAGTAGCAGTGTTGCTATTTCTTCAAGCGAACAGCCGTTGACGTCGACATCATCAAGTAATGACAGCAGCAGAAGTAAAGGCGGGAGGCAGAAGCAGTCTCGAACATATCAAGAAAACTGGAAAAAAACATAACGAACATAGCCTGTTAAAGATGTTAGTGTGTTCAGGGATGTTTTCGGAATGTTTTTTTTATAACTCCGTGTAACTGAAATTCTGCAGCAAAACTAATTATTCTTTGGATTTTAAACGATGGTTGTTGTTAATGTTTTAATTTGCTAATGTTGTGGAAAGTCTTTCTCGAAGTTCAAAACATTTCTCAGACAAAGAAAGTTCAGGTGCCAAGGATTAACTTTATTTGATCAGGCCAAACAAAGTGAGATGTCTCAGATCATCATCTGAAAAGCAAGTGTTTTCCAGCCTACAATTATAGTGAATCTTAGGAAAGGAGGTTCTTTCCTAAACCAATCAGGTAAATTCCCTTTATCTTTTATTTTTATTATCCAATCATTCTTGTCTGCCACTATTATCTTCTAGGCAACAAGGTTTGTATCTAATGGTGGAATATGAACCTTGAGTTGTTTTTTTAAAAATGAATTTTGCTGTTGGTACCAGTTTTCAGGCCGCAAAATGAACAACATGTTCGGCCTTCTGAACATCTGAACTGTATCCAGCCACGGCTTCAAACAAATCTTAAAGACATCAATATTTTCTACCTTCTGAACTTTATCCAGCCACGGCTTCAAGCAGACCTCAAAAACATCAATATTTTCTACCTTCTGAACCTTATCCAGCTCAAAGACATCACTGAATTTTATATTACTGAAATCTGTTCTATACTTGGTTATAATGATTAAAATATACTTATATGTATGATTAAAATATACTTATGTGTTCAAACATCACTCAAACAATGCTTAAGTATACTGATTATGCCATTAAATCATGAAATCATCTTCATATATTCAGTAACACTCAATCGTTGGTCTGATTCTTAACACATCTCCTTAATATCATTCCTATGAATACTTCTTAAAGGTGGGGTGTACAACAGTTCCCAAAAATGCAATTGCATCAAAAAATGATCATAACACTTCGCCTTAATATCATTCCTATGAATACTTCTTAAAGGTGGGGTGTACAACAGTTCCCAAAAATGCAATTGCATCAAAAAATGATCGTAACACTTCGCCTTAATATCATTCCTATGAATACTTCTTAAAGGTGGGGTGTACAACAGTTTCATTAATCAAAATGAGCACAGAGTTATGCAAAGATTTATGCACAATACTAATGGTACACTGAATAAAATAATAATAAGAATAAGAGTGAAGTGAACATTTAAGTGAAAATGTTTAGTGCGCATTATTTATACAATACAAAATTTACAGAAGCTGTTAAAATGTTTTACACTTTATTGTGTATGCTCCGCTGTAAAGTAAGTAGCCTAATATACAGAATGAATTGTTCCTTGTGAGTTTGAAAATATTTTAAGTTATAATTTGCTTCTGAAAAAAGAAAATATTTGGAGACGGTGGTTGGGGCCTGTGGGGGTGGAGTTTGGTTTCGGCGACGTGAGCACGAACTGGCAAAAAAAACGAGAAAAGTAAAATTTTATACCGTTTTAAACTTGACTTAGCCAGATATTTTGTGAAATACTAACAATGTTCCACACTACATCTTTTAACATGTAATGAATGTGCAATTTCAAAAGATTCATACCAATAATTTAAGGTTAAAAGTTTAAAAACCTGCATTTTCGGTTTATAACCTACTTTGTGATTTAAAAAGCCACTTGTATCAGTAATCTTTAGTTCTGGTATACTAAATATTTCATGTCATATTAAGATGTTAAATCATATTATGATACTGTGTGTGTGTGTGTGTGTGTGTGTGCGTGCGTGCGTGCTTGTGTGTGTTGTGTGTGTGTGTGTGTTCTGTTGCAGCTTACAGTGCATTCAGACTAGAGGGCTGGTCTGTTTTTGGAGTATTTCATCTTTTTTCATCCAAACAACTGAGTAAAGTAAGATTTTTTTACCGTTTTAAACTTGATTTAGCCAGATATTTTGTCAAATACTAACAATGGCCCACACTTCATCTTTTAACATGTAATGAATGTGCAATTTCAAAAGATTCATACACTGTAAACCCGGATAAGTAGAATCTACTTAAAAAAAATCAAGGTAACTCGTTGCCTTAAAATTTTTAAGTAATGAAGCATTAGTTGAATAAGTGAAGTGGACTACGTTCAATGTACTTGAGCCCATAATGGAATGGAATAGAACATTTAAGTTGAATGTACTAATAACCGAGTTACAGTAACTGAAGATACTTAGTTTAAACAATCATTCCCACCCATTTGTTTAACTCAGCTTGTTAAGTAAGCATTACTCCATTACCAATTTAGTTTAACTCAGCTTGTTAAGTAAGCATTACTCCATTACCAATTCGACTAAATTGTATATTCTAACTGACCCAACTTAACTTTTTTAGTTACTGAAACTCAAAATATGTCTTTCAATCAATAGAGTCGTGTAAAATACATACATACAACTGCAACATTACACTGATCCATTTTTTTTATTGAACATGTCTTTTTTTCAGCAACAAAGGAAACAATGCCATGGCCTAATAGGCTTCTAGTGTGACGTTATCTCAGTGATGGCATGAAAAGAAAAAAAATATCTTCCACTTTACCTCCAATCATTACAATATTGTACTGCGCCTCTTCAAATTTAGTTGACAAACTGGCAAGATAAAACTCAGCCCTGCTGAACACTGGCATCTTACATTTATACTTCAACACTTAACATTTACTCTACAAATTTGGTTGACAAACTGGCAAGATAAAACTACCAGCCTTGCTAACCTATGGCATCTTTAATTTTTACAATAACAAATGTGTCCATGGGGAGGGGGGTGGAGATTTGGGGGGGAAGTGTGTGAGAATGAAAGAAGGACGAGAACGGAGGGTGAAAAAAATAGCACAGAGCAGAAACCTGTATGGAGGAGCCCATTATACCTCCTCCACCCCTTCTACCTCCCATTTTTTCTCTGATCCACCTCCTCTTCTCTCTACGCACCCACTCCTCCATTCTCTGGCAGATTGTGACTCGATCGATTAAACAAAAAATGTTTTCCCGTGATAAGAATTAAATGCCATAGCTGGGAGACAAAGAAACATAAAGGAGTTAAATATAATTAAAAAACTGACAGTAGATACCCAATTTCTAGGTAGGCCCAGTACTCCTCCCCTTTGTCACTCCTCCCTCTGTCCCCCTCCTCACGACCCCCCAATGGCTTTCTCTATCCCCCATTGTAAACTTTTTTTTTAGTCTGTTCCTTTACTCTCCTTACCTTCTCTCTCTTCACTTTACTTTACTTTTACTGCCAATTAATAAAAAAAAATCACATTTGACGACTTGGTAAGAGGAGATGCTGGATCTTACATTGCAAGCTGATTCTTGAGTGTTTGAAGTTTAGGTTTCAGTTTAGGAAAAAAATCAAAAGTGTTCTTCATGTACTTTGGGTAGTTGAGGTGCAGTGCGTAGGGAAGTCCGAAGACAATGTACATGGCCTGGGGCAGGCTCTCACCATCCATCACAATGTTTCCCTCCAAGATGATTCCCACTGAGGATGCATTGTGGTGAAGGGACTGCGTGTGTGGAGTGATGTTTTCCTGTTCATGGCAGAGGATCCCCACTGGCACATCATTGTACGAACCTTCCTCATCATCAACGTCCTGAAAAAAGGAACAGGGCATGATCACATCAACATGACAAGATAGTGCTACAAACACCCTCTATAGGTACACAGCCCACATGTCTGCCCTATCCAGTGTCCACCCACTTCCCAGTGAAGCGACAGCTACAGAAAATCACTCAGGACAGGTGCAAGAAGCATCCACAAATGATCTGGGGTGAACACAGGTCACAATTTTGGAGTATGCCTCCTCCATAGAAGTTTTCTTCAAACAACAATAACAATAAAAAAGAAATTATTAACACATGCACACCTTAAAATAATATGTATGGTAGGGAGAGAGGAGGGGAGGTAGAGAACAGGGGGAGCAAGGGAGGGAGGTAAAGGGAGGTAGAGAAAAAACCAAGTTGCTTACAAAGCAGGCCTTGAAGAAGGTGGATGGATCATTGCCAAGAATTACAGGAAGCCCCCTGAGGACAAGGCATCTGACTTCTGTCACATCCAAAGCCTGGTGGATTGAGGGAGCAGAGAGGACATCACACACTTAAAATGGGGTCCATATGTTACCCTGAACTCGATGTGCACACACATAATCAATAAGTAAGGCGGTGAACGTGGTAGTTCATGGTAGCCATTTCGTCGCAGCCAGTAGGTACTGGCCTCACTCTCGATGTTAACGTCCACCCACCTAGTTGTAATTTCTTGAATTATGCATACAGGTAGTTATTTTCATACCTCCATTTACAGGATCAACTAGCAATAACCTGGCAAACTGATGAATGGGTGTGCAAGGTAATTACGCAATTGAGGAGGTTAGTTGGCAATTCTACTCAATTACCATAGTCTACTTCAAATGTTAAAGAGAAGAAAGCATAGCGTCTGCGATAGACGGGTTATCCAGCTGCAGGCTCATTACCAGTGACATTTATTTAACCAAAACGATTTGTGTTGTTTCTTTCCGAAGCAAGAAGTTGAAAATCGTAATTAGTACCTTTGTTGTCGCATCAGGATCAAGCCAAGGAGCCTGCCCTTGTGAGGCCCGCTCTTCTTGCCTTGAAGATTTCCGATGAGCCCTGGACTGGTGAATGGTCTAAGGAGTGTTCACAAGCGACTGCGCTCCTGGGAGAATCTTGGACCGTCCTGCAGGACACAAGCAGACAACGCATGCAGTGTTGGCTAGCTCACCTGGTGAGACTGCACTTTTATTTATTAGATATTATTTATTATAATGATCTTGCTTGGTCTATAAACACCATGCACTGTGCTGTGTTTTACCTTTCTGTGTTTTTCTTATTTGCTCCTGTAAAGCTGCTTTGGAACAATGCACATTGTGAAAAGCGCTATATAAATAAAATTGAATTGAATTGAACTGCAGCTCCAACCCTGCTTCAGCACACCTGTCTGTAATTATCAAGCAAACCTGAACACCTTGATTAGATAGTTCAGGTGTGTTTGATTGGGGTTGGAGCTGAAATCTTCAGGACGGTCGATCTCCAGGAGCAGGGTTGGTGACCACTGGTCTAGGGTCTCGTAGAACTCCTGTCTCAGGCTCTTACCAACCACCCTGCTGAACTCCAGACACACCTGAAACATGTAAAAACAAAACATGTTCATGTTCATATGAGTTGACACCATGATGTGATCTTTTTATGCAACAACCCAGTCTGCATGTATTACTCTTTAATACAAGTTTGATGAGTACTACGAAGCAGAGGGGCTTCGTAGAATACAGCATATGAGACAAATCTATAGGCTTACCTGGTGTTCAGTAAAGAGAGCTGGCCAACGTTGACATATCTGGGTGATGGCAGGCTTGTCCTTCACAACTTCATTCCTTCGAAGAGCGAATGTCAGATCCATCTTCTGCTTGATGAGGGCTCCATTTGGGGTTTTCTTTTTCATTTCGTCCACCATGAGCTGTCGAGCATCTTCAAGGCTGGAGTCATCCTGTCCATCTGGATAATCTGGTAAGTAATTGACTTCTCCTCTCTTTGGCTTCTTGATTCTCTTGTTAGGTGGGTCTCCACAAGAAGATTGCTTTCCATGTTTACCGCCTTTCACGGTGACATCACGGTGACCCTGCTGACGCATTTTTGTTCGGTAATTCCCCATCTTGAATTTCAAGCTGTTTTTCCAACCGCTCCAACCGGACACTGATCCTTGTTCTTTGAGACATGGGTGTGCTCGCACCAGTGCTGAGGCAACAGCTTCAAATTCTGCATTTGTTGGATATGCTTTCAAGGCATATATGGTCTCGGCCAGCCTCTCGAGGATGTCGTGCTTGAGCTCCTTTGATGGAATGAGGTGTGTTCCATCCCTGAGATGGAGCAGGTTTGCTTGACGCAGTCTATATTCCACATTGACAGAGAATTTCGGTATATACATATCAAATACCTCTGGCCACTGGCGTTTTCTTTCCTCAGAGGAGTTGGAGAGGATGTCCGTGTCTGCCTGGCTGGGTGTGTTGCTTAGTTCTTCACTTGATGTTGACTGTGGGATGGGCACAAGAGAAAGCACTGGAATAATTTTAAGGTTTTGGTCGCTCAGGCAGCTCTGATATCTCTGTTAGATTGCACAGTTCGTTGTCGAAGTTGATATCTTTAAACTGTAAGCTGAAGTCATAGTTTATTTGAATAACATCTTTAAGGGAGCTAATTAAAAGGTCAACTGTATCAGGCTTTGTCGTCAGTTCCACCTTCCTTTTGTCTGCTTCACTGAAAATAACTCTCACAAGCATTCTCTGTTGCACCGCCAACTAGGGAGAAAGAGAGAGATTGTTCAGCACAGAATATAACGTTTGAGAGTCACCATTAGTTTCCCATCTATTCTGTATGCTGAAAGGGGGTAAACATCGTTAAGCTCTGACAGCGGAACCACACACAGGGGCGGGGTTACATCAGAGTAGCAAACTTCATACGATCTAAGGTGCTCATGGTACCATGCACTCATTACTCTGCACACAAACATGATTTCTGTTTGAACTGCAACAATCTGTGTGATCTGCCTAAACTCAGGGAGACCTGAGCAGGATCCAGCAGAGACTACCATATCTGCCTTGTATGTAACTCCATCTAGACATACGGATGATGCTACAAGAACTGCTGCTGGCTTGAGGATTTTCTGACTGAGTACCCTCTGGACGTTATCAGGGAAAGATGATACCGAGACTGTAGTGACCTACTCCATCTCGACTGAAGGTTTGAAAAATGAGCTCGAGTCCAAATGATAGCTGACTGCTTTCTGGTGTTTCACAGCAAGTGTAAGGGCTACATTCCTGTAGTTCTGAGCGTCACGGATAACCTTTTTGAAAAATTTGTGCTTGCCCTCAAAGCGCATAGTCCAGACATCACACAGTGGACCAAATGCCTTAATAAGTTGAGGGTAATGTTCAATGTAGTGGTGTTTTGGTAGTAATCTTAACTCTGGGAATGTAGACTGCAGTAGTTCTCTGTGTTCTGCTAACTTGCACTCCAGGAAGTAGAGTGTCTCTTCAGTAAACCTGGGGGCAACTACTAACTCCACAATGTCTTTGACAAGCATGAGAACTTCCCATGCCTTTTCCGCCGGAGGAACATACTGACCAACAAGAAATGGAAGGAGCCTAATTAGGCACCAGTTCTCATGTGCATTTTCCCCGATTGTGCCTTTTGTGGAGAAGCCTTTTGTAATAGGCTGTGGCTGGTCAGTTTTGTCAGTAAAGGTGTATTTAAAGGACCTGATAGCCTGATTCAGTGTTTCTAGATTAAAATATCCCTTGGAAATCAGATCTGAAAGGCACAAAGACAACTCTACGGGGACTATGCCCTCCAGAAGATCATGCATGAGGTCAGGAGGGTAACCTTTAACAACATGAAAGTGCTCCAGTTTTGCAGTCAAAGGGCACTCTTTTTTCACACCGTATGTTCTACACAGTTCTGGGTCTTCCATCACTTCCTGCACTTGTCTGTCATGCCTGTCTTTGTCTCAGAGCTCAAAGGCACCAGAGCGCACCTCTTGTTCCTGAGTGTCACTTCTAGTTGCCATGCAGAATCTGCAGAACTTATCAACAGAAAAGCTCTCGTAGAATCCTGCCAGTGCATGAGCACCTAGGTTGTCAGCAGCTACATACAAAACAGTTCCTTTCACACTTGCACCTAAGGCCTCTACGTAAACACCATCATTTTCTAGTGACATCAGATCATGTATAAGTGGGTCCAGCACTTTAGCATAACCACATTATTTTACAGTGGTTGTGTTGCACATAAGAGCAAGTTGGATAGTTGAGTGATGCTCTATATTTTTCTGGCATATTGGCAATTACCCTGTCACGACTGTGGCAGAAGAACCCAAATGCAGGCAGGCAGAGGTGAAGGGGTTAACAAAGAGCTTTATTATAAACAAAAGAACACAAAACAAAAACCCACGATGGGGTATTAAATTAAAGACAGGGATAACATAGACTAACTATCAAATAAACTGACATGACACTGGAAAAGAACTAAACTACACACTTACTGGAACAAACACGATCTGGACAGCGGGATCACGAGCACGAGCATAAAAACTGTAATACAGGTAAGGACACGGGAATACAAGGCATACACTCCGACAAGCACATACAATATACGAGCACAGGACAAAGAAACATGAGGGTATATAAAGGGAAGACAAACGAGGGATAATTACACGGGGCAGGTGTGGGTAATGAAACACTCAGGGAAAGATAACAAGGAAACGAGAGGAGCGGGGCTAATGACAAGACATGAGAAAACACATGAGATGTCAAAAAAACAAACATCTCATGGCTTTCTCACAAATAACCTAAGGTTTTGCCATGGCTCTGCTACAGGACCAAGAAAAACATGACTAAGGAAGCAGAGCCATGACAGAAGCCCCCCCTTTAATGAGCACCTCCAGGTGCTCACCAAGGGGTAGACGGAAAAGACAAGGCAGACTGAGACAAAGACAAGAACAGACAAAACATGGAAAACAGAATAAGTGGGAGACAAGACAAAAATACAAAGGGACTAGGGTGAGACAATAAGAACACCAAACGTGGGAGGGGGGAGGGGCCAAACCAGGGCCCATAGGGGGCAGTCCATGGGGGTAAGGAGAAGGGCGCGTAGTCCTAGGGGACTTAGGGGGAGTCCTGGGGGGGACAGTCCTTGACCCTGGGGGTCTAACCGGGGCCGGCTTGGCTGCCGGACTAGGGACCGGCTGGAAGGCCGGATGGAGGGCCGGCTGGACAGGGCTTGACGCCGGCTGGAAGGCCGGCTGGACAGGGCTTGACGCCGGCTGGAAGGCCGGCTGGACAGGGCTTGACGCCGGCTGGAAGGCCGGCTGGACAGGTCCTGACGCCGGCTGGATGGCCGGCTGGACAGGGCTTGACGCCGGCTGCTGTACCGGCTGGGGCGCCGGACTGGACACCGGACTGGACATCGGACTTGACATCGGACTAGACGCCGGACTGGACGCCGGACTGGACGCCGGCTGCACCGGACTGGACGCCGGCTGCACCGGACTGGACGCAGGCTGGATCACCAGACTGGACGCCGGCTGGATCACCGGACTGGACGCCGGCTGGATCACTGGCCTGGACACATGACTGGACAAAAGACTGGACACAAGACTAGACACAGGACCGGACACAAGACTAGACACAAGACCGGACACCGGACTGGACGCCAGCTGCACCGGACTGGACACTGGACAGGACATCGGCAGCACCACCGGTCTGGACGCCGGCCGCACCGGACTGGATGCCGGCTGGATCACCGGACTGGACGCTGGCTGCTCCGGACTGGACGCCGGCTGGATCACCGGACTGGATGCTGGACTGGACTCAGGCTGTGCAGGAGTCCGTACCCCCCTCCGCTGCCTCTTCTTCTTCAACCGAACCACAGGACCTGTGGTCGGCTGCGAGGTAGCGGTGGAGGGCGTGGCTAGCTCCGCCCCGGAGGAGTCCATAGACACTTCCCCGGAGGCCCTCCTCCCTCGCTTGCCGCGGAGGGTTGCAGGAGGACCAAGGGCTGCGGAGTTGGCGGAGGAAGGCGCAGAGTCCCCCCGGGTGACAGTGGCCAGTATGCAGTCCTCCGGGACAACGGGCAATGAGGCCGAAGCCCGGGCTGGGGTCTCCCGCCCGGGCTCGTCCCGATTGACTACATACCGTACCATGTCGGCGAACCTCAGGGGTCTCAACATCCTCCTCTCGCCAGGCGTCAGACGGTGGGTGAGACAGCCGTCGAAGACAACTTGCAGTTCTGCATCTCCGAAGTCTGTCTTCCTCGCCACCGTCATAAACGCCTCAGTGAATTCCTTGGTCCCGTGGTTCCCCTGACGAAACCCGAATAATAAATGGGCCTCGCGGGACCGAAGGAATACCTGGCCCGAATCCATATCGCCTGCTGGGTTCGCGTTTGGCTCGTATATTCTGTCACGACTGTGGCAGAAGAACCCAAATGCAGGCAGGCAGAGGTGAAGGGGTTAACAAAGAGCTTTATTATAAACAAAAGAACACAAAACAAAAACCCACGATGGGGTATGAAATTAAAGACAGGGATAACATAGACTAACTATCAAATAAACTGACATGACACTGGAAAAGAACTAAACTACACACTTACTGGAACAAACACGATCTGGACAGCGGGAGCACGAGCACGAGCATAAAAACTGTAATACAGTATATAATAATCCTGCTGCTGACCAACTTTATGGAGATGCAGATTTCATTTTCCAACAGGACTTGGCACCTGCACACAGTGCCAAAGCTACCAGTACCTGGTTTAAGGACCATGGTATCCCTGTTCTTAATTGGCCAGCAAACTCGCCTGACCTTAACCCCATAGAAAATCTATGGGGTATTGTGAAGAGGAAGATGCGATATGCCAGACCCAACAATGCAGAAGAGCTGAAGGCCACTATCAGAGCAACCTGGGCTCTCATAACACCTGAGCAGTGCCACAGACTGATCGACTCCATGCCACGCCGCATTGCTGCAGTAATTCAGGCAAAAGGAGCCCCAACTAAGTATTGAGTGCTGTACATGCTCATACTTTTCATGTTCATACTTTTCAGTTGGCCAAGATTTCTAAAAATCCTTTCTTTGTATTGGTCTTAAGTAATATTCTAATTTTCTGAGATATTGAATTTGGGATTTTCATTAGTTGTCAGTTATAATCATCAAATTAAAAGAAATAAACATTTGAAATATATCAGTCTGTGTGTAATGAATGAATATAATATACAAGTTTCACTTTCTGAATGGAATTAGTGAAATAAATCAACTTTTTGATGATATTCTAATTATATGACCAGCACCTGTATATTTATTTTTGAAAACACATTACAAATTTTGTTTCTTCTCCACAACTCACTGGTTGCAATCTGTCTTTTGTGTTTCTGTAACGTTTCTTTTAGATAAAATGAATAGAAAAACGGTGCCTGTCTCCAGCTCTACCTTAAGACGCAGGGCCCATGTAGACGTAGATAAACGACTTAAACAAATTAGGGATGACTGCACAAATATGACTGACTTTCAGAAGACAACAGAGAGGGACCTTGTAGAAGTCAGAGAGTTTCTTGAAAAAAGTACAGACAATCCAACTTGTTCAGACATTGCAACTGGTCTAGTCTTTAGTGAGGAGGAAGGTGGCATGGAGGTAGATGCAGACATGTATGAGGGTTTCGTGGTTGGCAGCTGTGATAGGCCAATTCAGACATCTGATTCAGAACATTCAGAAGATGAACTCTCTGAGACATTTTCACTCTCTGACAGCATTTCCAACTGGGCCATACACTTTGGCATTTCTTTGGTTGCTTTGACAGCACTATTGTGCATACTTCGCATTTGCCATCCTGATCTTCCAAAGGATGCTAGAACCCTCCTTAGGACTAAGATAAAGTACTCTGTTCTAGAAAGGGCTGGGGGACAGTACCACTATTTTGGTATTCTGTCATCACTTAGCAATATGCTGTCTAGATACGTACACACACTGGAAGACAGTTTCACTTTGAAGTTGCAAATAAACATAGATGGACTTCCTTTGTTCAAGAGCTCTAGTCTGCAACTGTGGCCCATCCTTGGTCTGCTACTGAGTGTTCCCATGAAAGAACCAGTAGTGATAGGTTTGTTCTGTGGACCAAAGAAACCAAGCTCAGCAAAAGAGTTTCTTGAAGATTTTGTTACTGAGTTACAGCATCTTGAAAAAGGTTTTGAAATAGAGGGTAAGACATTGAAGCTTGAGCTGGACACAGTCATTTGTGACACACCAGCCAGGTCCTTTGTTAAAAACACAAAGAATCACAATGGCTACCATGGTTGTGACAAATGTTCTCAGCCTGGAAAATACATTAACAGACGCATGACATACCCATATTCAGACTATGCCCTAAGGACAGATTATTCATTTGAAAACATGGTTGATGAGAGTCATCATCATGAGGGGCCACATCCATTTCATGGCAGTAGTGTTGGCATGGTTTCACAATTCCCTTTAGATTATATGCATTTGGTTTGTTTAGGTGTGGTTAGGCGCTTGTTGAACATTTGGCTCAAGGGTCCTCTGAATTTCAGAATACCTGCAAACATAGCAGAAAGAATGTCTGCTAAACTGGTAGAAATGCGTCCCTATATACCTGTGGAGTTTGCTCGAAAGCCCAGATCGCTGGAAGGCCACTGAATTGAGGCAGTTTCTGCTGTACACAGGACCTGTAGTGTTAGGTACTTTTCTGGACCGAAATATGTACTGCAATTTCATGCTACTCTTCTCTGGTATTGCTATTTTAGTAAGTCCTAGACTATCCTGCCACGCACAGTATGCTCACACCTTGCTTAGATCTTTTGTTTCTCACTTTGGTGAAATATATGGCAAAGATCAACTTGTTTATAATGTACATGCTTTGGTCCATCTGGCAGATAAAGTACAACGACATGGTTGTCTTGACGCATTTTCTGCATTTCCCTATGAATGTTACCTGCACAAGCTAAAAAGGCTTGTCAGAAAACCAGAATTTCCCCTTGCCCAAATTATTCGTCGATTGTCAGAGATGAGAATTACTGACACTCATTTAAATGATGCCTCTTTTAAAAAACAGCACTTTGTTGGGCCACTTGTAGATGGACTGTCAGTGAAAGCACAGTATGGTGAGATGGCCTGTGACAAGTGGACGGTTAACGTTTCAACCGGGAATAATGTGTTTATCATTAGAAATGAGATTTGCATTATACTTAACATTGTGGAATGCAGTGATGGAGTGTACAAAGAATTTTCAGAGAAGTCTTTGTTCTTCACTTACCCATTCAATTCTGACTATCTGAATATCCATACTATTTCACAAACATCAGATATACTCAAGTGTGTTAAAGCTTCAGAGCTTGTCCAAAAATGTGTTGTTTTACCTCATAGAGATGGTTTTGTGGCCATACCCTTATTTCATACATTTTAGGATCGTCTCATGCTTTGATAAGAAACAACAAAAAATTCCACAGGTTAAAGGTTTAGTTCACCCAAAAATTATTTTACTCATTTCATCATCATTTACTCACCCTCATGTTGTTTTCATTTTTGGGTGAACTAACCCTTTAAGGTTACAGACGATTATCAACTTTTTCTTTTTCTAATAGTTGGCAGTTAAAAGGCAAAGGATGAAGCCATTTTTAGCTTGTCGTATTTTTTCCTGGGGAGAATGATGGTGGTAGTATTGATGGCAGTTTTAGTTGTAGCTCTTGTGTTCTATTGATGCGGTTGCATATTAGTTTTGACTGGACAGGTGTTCGTGCAAAATTACAATCAGACACGGTGACAAAAAATGACATCACCATGCATCACCAACACTGCAGTCTGAAACCGGATAACAATTTACTGTAAGTACTTTGTGTACTAAGTTGCTTGTGTTCAAAGTCATTTTTATTTATAAATCACTTTATGCAATACAGATTGTTTCAAAGCAACTTCACAGTAAATTGACAGTTTATTGTTGATTCAATTGAGTTCAATAAGGCCACATTGACACTGCAGGTCTTGATGCCTGATTTTGATTTGTTGACCATATCTGATTTCTTGGACGACCAGTTTACATCTTATTTTAAAAGTGACCCATATGCAATTACACTATGCACTTGGTGAAACAACCCAAGGTAAAAGTAATGACCCAGAAAAGCTTAGGCTGAAAAGGAGGTAAAATCAGTATAATCAGCAAATCATTGGGTCTCATTCACTAATATTTCTGTGGTGCTGTTTGTTTTGCTCGGTTAAGGATGTTCCACTTAATCGAGTTCCTGATCAACAAAACAGTAGCAGTGGTGCCACAAAACTGGTGCAGCGATGGAGTTGTCTATTGGCCAAACTACAAAAACGATGAAAGAGTGAACAGGGCAGTGAAAAATTCAGAGGAGCCTGGACTTGACTGGAAAACATATGATGTCAGAGTTATCATTAAAAAAAAAGTCTATTGTAAGCAAATATCAAAATATTTGTAATTGGAAGAAAATCCTTTTAATCAGTCCCATACAGTTTTGTTTTCTGTAATTCTGTTATTTTTTGCTCTGTTAATTTGAAACTACTGAAGTTTAACACTTCATATTACATTTTTAGATGACTACTTTGAGACACAACGACTCTTGAAGAAATCTCTGAATTGTAACACATCAGATATACAGTCTGAAGAGGAGGAGATTCAAACAAAGAGAAGGCCAAAGCCGATGTTAGTATATACGTATATTATCCTTTATAGTCATTTTTGGCCTCTATATTTTCTTAAAAACATAATTTAATGTTATGATATGATAAACCTGACAACCACCACACAGGTTAAGCCAGCTGAAATGGAGTTAAATGGTCAGTCAGTTTATACTGCTTATCAGCCTCCAGACAAACATCAACAATTAAGTTGTACTTTTTTTTTTTTTAACAATAGATAGTAAAACATACATTCTTTTGCATCTAGTCTGTAGTGATTTTTTTCTTATGGTGTACCCGCATCATGGTACAGAGACAGTCACTGTTCTATCAGAGGTGCTCCAGGTAATGATAATGCACTAGTAAAGGCAGAGATCTAGATACAGAATACTCCTAACACAACTACCACAGGATTGCCATGACATTGTCAACCAATTACACTAATTTACAACTTAAGTTCTTAGGCCAGTGATAATGTTTATGTAATTATTAATAAGAGCGTCTGCAGATCAAGATAAGATTGTTGTAATTTTTCAACCCACTTTAGTAATTTCTTGGGAGACTACGATGATGACAGTGAGAAGGAAGATCATCCTCATAAAAAGAGAGCCAGGGGTCCAGCCAAACTCTTAACCGAACCAACAGCTCCTGTTATCTCACCACCACCGTTTATTCCAAGTGGCGGCACAGCTGCTCCTCCTCCACCCACTTCACCACCTGACTGTGCACAGAGACCAGCAGAAGAGCAAACCCCTTCTACAAGCAAGGTGTACAGACCTACCTGGCGGGGGGGAGATGTGGATCAGATGGTATTGCCTGCTCTGGTAAGCAATACCTAATCGAAATAAGACTCAAATAGTGTTAATTTTGTCAGCTATTTTTTATTGTAGTCTTAGTCCTGTGTCAAATTTAACTTTTATCATATTTAGTCAACCTTATACTGTTTTTGTTGAGTCATTTTTAGTCAAGTAAACGTATGGGCCCGTATTCTTAAAGCTTCTAAGAATCCTCTAAGAATGCTCTTAATTTAGCTTAAAAACTTCTACGTAGGAGTCTAAGCTTAAAGACGATTCAGGATCAATCTGAGAGCAACCCTGAGCAAGGAAAAGACTAAAACTTTTATCTTCGTGAGGAGGCAGGGCTGACCCCGTTGCTATGTATGAGACAGTCTTTTAAAGACTGTGATTGGTTGGTTGACCTAGAAGGAAAAAAGTGCGCTTTTAAGTATAGGGTCATTAGTTTGCACATGTAAATTGCACATGTAGGCCACTATTAAAAAAAGTTTAACTTTTTCTTCCCATCTGTTCAGTGAAATGTGCCTAATGAGTTCTCCAATGCAGAATTAATTTATTTATATAGTCCAAACTTTTTCCTTTTTTTACAGCGGCAGAAGTACACATTATGAGCTTATTGGAATTAATAAAACAGCAGCAGGAGCAAATAATTGCTAAAGTAAATTATTTGATGAGCAAATTGAACCCAGCAAGCCAAGACATGGAAATGCCTGACAACCCAATTGAGTTTCCGTTAAGATCGATGGAGGAAGTGGAGAATTTTGAGGACTGGCTCAAAAATCATGCCAATAATCAACTAAAGTCAAGTGTGGTGAGTTTTTTTTCAATCTCATGACAGTGTAAGTTTACTTTACATTCTAGCATTTTACAGTGTTTTACTGTTACAATTATGATATTTTTTACAGTGAATAAACACATGCTGCGTTAAAGGGATAGTTCACCCAAAAATGTCATCTGTCATCATTTACTCACCCTCAAGTTGTTACAAACCTGCATGAATTTCTTTGTTCTGCTGAATACAGAAGAATATATTTTGAAGAATGTGTGAACAGTTCTGGGGCACCATTGATTTCCATAGTATTTTTTTTCCTACTATGGGAGTCAATGGTGCAAAGCAACCTGGTGTCACGGTCACCAGGTCACTCAGCCCTACACTTCCCATAATCCTCTTGGCTCATCACTGGCACACATTTTTCCATACATTCTACATGTTGAATCGGCCCAAAAAAACAGACGGTGTCCGACTAGGTCCAACGGTGCAGAACACACCGAAAAAACTAAGTCAGTCGATGCTCAAAAACGACCTGACATTGCCTGACAGTCTATAGTCAGCTTGGTATGTCCCGGGTTTAAGATTACACTATCAGATGGTCCCATTAAGCACTTGGGGTAAAAAGTAACAAATATATTTTTGAGTGCAGTTTTCCCCAAACTGTCAATATCTATGCTGTTATATACACTAAAATTTAAATATATAGCACGGGGGAAACAGGTTACTTGGTCATCAAGGTCTTTAGAATAAAAAAATGTAATTAACACATTTATTTCCCCTTGTTAATTATAAGAAATTGACAGGATTTTTGTTACATTTTAGATTTCTTCCCTGGCAACTATTGGGGGCCATGACACAAAACGTGTCACATGGAACATCCTTTCCCGCATGTTCCATGATGTTGTTGGGAGGAGGATCAACTGGAAGGGCATGAATGGGAAAAAAATCATTTAATCAGATGGAGTCTAAGAAGTTCCTCCTGTGTAAGTAAATGTAAAAAAATAGCCTGGATTAAAAATATAAGCACATAACTTTTTTTTTGTTCAAAATTTATGTAACGAGCGAGTACATCATGAATCCGTCTTCCGAAGTGTGTTTTTGTCTTATCCTGAATCACTAAAATACGCCTATACTAAGCATTTATATTCAGACTATTTTAGACAGTCAACCGTTGTGGAGTAGCCCAGTACCTGCATGACTCCTCATAGACATAAACAGAGAAGTAGCTCCGGCTACAATGTTCAACTGCAAGACGCATGCAGTTCTGTTTATTAACCGCTAGAGCACCAAAAGCTACAATTGTGTACCTATAAATGTCAGATTGTACACTTTTGTTTTAAAGGAAATTTCATGAATTTGTTTAGTGAAAATCTGCTTGTGTATTACAGGTGCTGTGAGAAAGAGCCATGTCTCCCGTGCCGCAGCTGATGATGAAATTACAAAACATGTAATACGGTGGTTCAACCTGGCCGCAGATAGGGGAAACTCAAGAAGCCGTCCCACTGTCAGCACCCAACAGTAGCGTTCAGTGTATCAGTGTATTTTACTGTTAAGTTCTGTGTTTTGAAGTGTTCTTTACTAGTTAAGTAGTAACAGTTAAGATAAAATCAAAGGAGAAGTTTACTACTTTAAAAAGTTAATGTTTTATTTATTTATTTTTGTTTGTTTCTATTCATCAATCTTCAAAAAACCCAGCTTCCACAAAAAAATTAAGTTGGAGTAAATGTATCGTGAGCTACATTAAAAAGCATTAAAAGCTACATTCTTTTTCGTTAAATAAAAAATGTTCTTTGGACAATTTATGGTTGCATTTCATTTTCTGTAATACTTAATTGTATACATACATAATGAAACTACAAGAATAGGTAATTACTGTCTGTAATGACTGTTTAATTGTTACTGGCCAAAACGGGTGAATTTAGATTTACAAGTTTTGAAAGATTCCATCATGTTTTTTTAATATTAATAAAGGTGGGCATATTACATTTTATAGAGCATTCCAGTCTATCCAATGTTGGTCCATTAGATTTGAAACATTTATTTACCTAGTTTCCATAATACTAGTTTTAAATGAGGGATCTTAAAGGTATCCAGACAGAATGACCAAATCGGATCCGTGGCGGATCAGCTGCTTTATAAACGGGTCCTGCTCGGATCCGTGGCGGATCAGCTGCTTTATAAACGGGTCCTGATCGGATCAGCTGCTTTATAAACGGGTCCTGATCGGATCCGTGGCGGATCAGCTGCTTCATAAACGGGTCCTGCTCGGATCCGTGGCGGATCAGCTGCTTTATCCGTGGATACAGGGCGGGTCTGCCCCAGATCTGGTCCGGATCCGCAATCCTTATTTGTTCTGGATCCGCTGCGCTGTGCAAGTGGACTCCGTTCCGGACCCGTTTTGCGCATCCGTTCCGGAGCTTGTGATACTTCCGGGGCGGATCCGTTCCGGAGTCAGTTTGCTATCTGGGTATTTACAGCCTTAAAATTATGAAAAGTTAATATAAGGACAGACAGGAACCCTGCCGTTGACGGAAAAAATCCAACTCGCTCCAGTTAACGGAAATCCATCGTAGCGACGGATAACATTAATCCATTAACTATCTTTCTTTTCACCCAAATTATGGATATATGCAGCGGACCAACCTGCGTCACGTGTCTAAACTAGCATGCTTACTTCAGCATGTCTAAGACCCTAGAACTCTCTAAAACTCAAGCATCCAAAAATAAAGAACATATCTCTTATTACTTACTAATAAAAAAGATCGGTACTGGAGGAAAAACAAATATCCACCTACCTTTACCAGCTGTTAAAAATATAAGATGTCCTTCTGTCAAATCCAATCGATGAAAATCTTTGCAGGGGTTCATGCAGGTGTGCAGAGTCAAATATCATTGCGCGTCTTGCTTTTCTTCTTCTTTGGGGTTTCGTGGCAGTTGGCGTCGCACTATACTGCCACCCTCTGGATGTATTTTTTTTTTACTTAACATAAATGGTTTGTGTTTAGACAACGCGTTAGGATTTTGTAGAGTCAAGTTGAGACATAATTACGTGGACCTTAATAGAAAAAATATTTCAAGTCAACAAATACAATTATTATAAGCAAACTTAATATAAACATTTTAAGTAAAGTGCACAACCTTCCTTGTTAATTTTTTTGAGTGTACAGTGCTGTGTTGAGTTTCAATAATCGTTACACTGTGTTTTATACATATTTAAATGAAGAACTATTCAAATTATAGTGTTTATATTATACAGATTAAATCACAAATTAATGTTATCCTCCGTGCGAGGGACGATTATTGTTTAAATCAAATAAAAACGATTTTAATAACGTGACTGGTCGTTTGGACGTGCTCATCACGTCCCAGAAACGTTATTTGGTACGTCACTGCGAGGAATATGTTACATTCCAGGTATGTCTTCAGGAGGTAATCACTTACCCCTAAAATCAGAGGGAAATGATTAGTGAATAACAATGGTCCTAATCCTAATTAGGTTGGTTGGAAGATTAAATTTAAAATAAACTATACATTTAGTTCTGAAATCCGATTGGTTGGTTTAAATGTTGTCCCAGGGTCAACATTATGTTGCCCTGGATATCAACCACTTGGCAAAAAATGGAGATCCTTGAAGGTATATAGCTACGGCCAGCAGTGGTGCAAAATCTCGCCATATAATTACAATAAATTACATCAGATAACGCCAACCTACCCCTACTCCAACCCTTAACCTAACCTTAAATTAATAAAAAAATTAACTGTTTTCAGCGTGTCAAAAATTATTATTGACGTGCGCCTGCCCAGTGGAGGTAGCTGTATCCCTTCTAGTTAAAACCGTAATCACCACGTCCCAGCAACTTCCACGACGAATATGGGAATCACTAAGTTATTTCGCTGGAACGTTATTTGGTACTTCGTGGCACCGAATATGGTCCAGTCCAGGTACGTCGTCAGGACGTAACTGTGTTAGCTGGGCCGTTATTTTTCTAACTCGTGAAGCAGCGCGCAATTACAAACTACCTGCAACAGCAGCACCAACAGGCTTGACATAGCCTACTCCAAAATGTAAACTAATAACTGCTTGTAAAAGGTCTGCTTCCAGCGTCCATACGAAGACTTGAGAGAACAACTGATGTTATCCCCAAACTGTAGTATAATCCATTATAGGTAATTTATGACAACCTTTTACGGTTGTATGTAGCATATTTATGGGATAGGCTACATTTATTTAACTTCAATATATTACACTATCATGATGCTTAACATCAGGTCAAGAGCTCCCCTTGTATTACACTGCCCTCTAGTGTCCGAAAGGCTACCACTGGTGTGTGATCTGAGAACGCGCAAGTATGGATAACCGGCTTTTAAGCATATGACTAATTTAACGGTCTTTTCAAGCACATTGTGCGTTTATACGTCACGTGGCACATACACTAAATGAAACATAAATGAATGAATAGAGATCTAACACAATTGTCCTCTATTGTGTCAGCACAGCAGCAAAGTAAAAGCGTATTGTTTTCTAACTCAAACTCCGGTATCAAGGAGTTGACATAAAGAGATGTTATTTCGTAATAACGGATTAGTATTTCGTTTTAAGGGATTAGTATTTCATTTTAACGGATTCGTATTTCGTTTTAATGGATTAGTATTTCGTTTTTACGGATTAGTATTTCATTTTAACGGATTGGTATTTCGTTATAACGGGTTAGTATTTCGTTTTAACGGATTAGTGTTTCGTTTTAACGGATTAGCATTTCGTTTTAACGGATTGGTATTTCGTTATAACGGGTTAGTATTTCGTTTTAACGGATTAGTGTTTCGTTTTAACGGATTAGTATCTCGTTTTAACGGATTAATATATCGTTAAAACGAATTAAAATTTCTTGTAATATCTCGTTTTAACAAATGAAAATTTCTTGTAATAGCTCGTTATAACGAATTAATATCTCGTTTTAACGGATTAATATTTTGTTATAACGAATGAATATCTCGTTTTAACGGATTAATATGTCGTTATAATGAATTAACATCTCGTTTTAACGGATTAATATTTCGTCATAACGAATTAACATAATTTTTTATCACTTGCGGTTCAGAGCCACCATATGGAGGAAAACAGTTTTGAAGAGCGAAAAAAAACAGTTTTGAAGAGCGAAAAAAAAGTTTTGAAGAACGAAAAAAAAAGTTTTGAAGAGGAAAAAGAAGTTTCAAGGAGAGAGGAAAAAATCTGACAGACAGAGAGAGACAGAGAGAGAAAGTCTTCGGATTTAGGCTCAGAAAGGGTTTAGGACAGTTTTTATTTTTCTCCCTGCAATTTTTTTTTTTCACCTTGCGGTTCAGGGCCACCGTACTAATCCAATTAGTTCCATTGTTTAGCAATATTATACTATACGGATTATTGAAACACCGCCGTTACAAGTTACATCATATATTTTAATATGTACTTACATGCTGCGTTCCACATAACTGGGATGTTGCAGCTTGCTGCACTCACTGGAGCTCTCCTCCTGATAAATATACCGCCAAAATGGATAGTGAAATAGCAATAGTGGTCCTCAAAATAAGGGAAAGAGAGGCAAAATAAAAGTAAGCTATAATAAAAGTATCTGAGTATAAAAGTTTTTAAAGTCTATGATTAGAACACATACAGGTGGACGATTTACCTCTTAACTATAGGCCATAGAGACTACAGTTCTGGTGTGACGATTTTTTTATTTAACTTTTTAATCAAATAAGAATTTAGTGTGCTTTGAGGTCACTGTCCTGTAAAATGATGTATACTAAAATAAACAAACTAAACAGTTAAATTGAAATTACACCAGGTTAAACCTGATTGACATTAAAAGCTACAAATTCAAGTTATTATTTGCTTATTTATATTATTTAGTTTTATCCGTTGGTAAATAACCAGCATCATAAATATTTTTTTAATCTTACAATTTAGATTTCAGATCTTAGATTTCAGCCATTAGTTAAAGTCATGTCAAGTTTATAATTAGCTTATTGCTTTATTGTTTTGCTTTAAAACTTTATTGTCATTTAATTGTCATTCCACTATGTAGACATACAGAGGAACTACTGTAAATGTCATGACTCACAGTGTTGCATACACGTTACACATTTAACCAATAAATTACACATACCTGGTTGTAAGAAGTAAACTGACACAAAGTAATCTAATTGTATTGGCTATGTATGTTCAGTAAAAATATTTTATTTACAGTTACATACGATATGTTAAACTTTTACTTGGATGAGACAAAAACGGTTCTTAAAGTAAACTGGTGCTTTCCAATCTTCCCACCTTTCACTTTCTGTCAGAAATATACGGTCACATGGCAATATAAGTGTTCAGTTACCAAGGTCTATATACCACTATATCTACACTCACCTAAAGGATTATTAGGAACACCTGTTCAATTTCTCATTAATGCAATTATCTAATCAACCAATCACATGGCAGTTGCTTCAATGCATTTAGGGGTGTGGTCCTGGTCAAGACAATCTCCTGAACTCCAAACTGAATGTCAGAATGGGAAAGAAAGGTGATTTAAGCAATTTTGAGCGTGGCATGGTTGTTGGTGCCAGACGGGCCGGTCTGAGTATTTCACAATCTGCTCAGTTACTGGGATTTTCACGCACAACCATTTCTAGGGTTTACAAAGAATGGTGTGAAAAGGGAAAAACATCCAGTATGCGGCAGTCCTGTGGGCGAAAATGCCTTGTTGATGCTAGAGGTCAGAGGAGAATGGGCCGACTGATTCAAGCTGATAGAAGAGCAACTTTGACTGAAATAACCACTCGTTACAACCGAGGTATGCAGCAAAGCATTTGTGAAGCCACAACACGCACAACCTTGAGGCAGATGGGCTACAACAGCAGAAGACCCCACCGGGTACCACTCATCTCCACTACAAATAGGAAAAAGAGGCTACAATTTGCACGAGCTCACCAAAATTGGACAGTTGAAGACTGGAAAAATGTTGCCTGGTCTGATGAGTCTCGATTTCTGTTGAGACATTCAAATGGTAGAGTCAGAATTTGGCGTAAACAGAATGAGAACATGGATCCATCATGCCTTGTTACCACTGTGCAGGCTGGTGGTGGTGGTGTAATGGTGTGGGGGATGTTTTCTTGGCACACTTTAGGCCCCTTAGTGCCAATTGGGCATCGTTTAAATGCCACGGCCTACCTGAGCATTGTTTCTGACCATGTCCATCCCTTTATGACCACCATGTACCCATCCTCTAATGGCTACTTCCAGCAGGATAATGCACCATGTCACAAAGCTCGAATCATTTCAAATTGGTTTCTTGAACATGACAATGAGTTCACTGTACTAGAATGGCCCCCACAGTCACCAGATCTCAACCCGATAGAACATCTTTGGGATGTGGTGGAACGGGAGCTTCGTGCCCTGGATGTGCATCCCACAAATCTCCATCAACTGCAAGATGCTATCCTATCAATATGGGCCAACATTTCTAAAGAATGCTTTCAGCACCTTGTTGAATCAATGCCACGTAGAATTAAGGCAGTTCTGAAGGCGAAAGGGGGTCAAACACCGTATTAGTATGGTGTTCCTAATAATCCTTTAGGTGAGTGTATATGCATACTGTATGTATATGCTTCTTGTGCATGTACGTGCTTGTGTATAAGTAATGCAATAAGTAAAAGTAAAGAAAAGACATATGCACTAGTGGTGCTTAAATGTTTGTGAACCCTTAAGGATTTTCTATATGTTTGCATAAATGTAACCCAAAACATTATCAGACGTTTAGATAAATACTGAAAGCAGAGAGCACCCAATTTAAAAATGAGATAATAGTTTATATTTCTTAATTTCTTTTGAGAAAAAGGATCCAGTATTATGTCTGTTAGTGGCAAAAGTGAACACTTTAACAGCATGCTCACACTTAGCCCGGTTGCTCTCAACTCTGCCAAAGCGCGATTGTCATTTTTTATAGTGACAGCTGAACTTCAGGGAGGAATGTAAACAGTGGCATAATTTACAACATGGTTTATGCTCACACTACCCCTTTCCGAACCAAACTGCGCTCGAGCCCACCTCTTCCAACCAGGCCAGGGCACAGTAAGAGAACTGTTCCGGAGCGCGGTTATGAGTGCTCACACTAGTGACTAGTCAATCGAACCAGGCTTTATGTTTCAAAGTGTGCCCAGGCGCCCCTTATCTGGATGTGACTTCCTTTGTACATCAATATACCTGCAACTAACGTTCAGTCCTTCTCAATGACTTTGACGAATTGTAGCCCATCTGTCCAAAAAACATTTTTCCAGTAGCCATCTTGTCCACATGATCTTTAGGCGGATAGCAATGTTCTGTTTGGAGAGCAGTACCTGTCTCCTTGCAACTCCATAAACACCATGGTTGTTCAATTTTTCCCTGATGGTGCACTCATAAACATGATAAAGGTGTTAAGTCAGGGGTGGCTGCCATAGTGAGAATCTGCCCAGTACCTCTCAAAACGCAGAATAAGTTCTGCACTTTAAGAAATCTTCGGAGTATAACAAAAGTGGAGACACAATGTAAATAAAAGATTTGTTGTGCAGTTTTCACATTTTAATTAGTTTAAACATGAGTTTTCACACTTAGTGAGTGTGTTGAACTGACTGACAGCTTCAGTTATTAAAAATAATATAGAAATAACTTTTTGTAAAAATGGGAAGGTCCCAAATAAATTTTAAAAGATTATTCATGGAAATATATTTTTCATTTATGTAGTGTGTGTATTTCTCCTTTCAGAACCCATATAGATTACCTTGAGCCCATGTGAGCAACCTATATGGGATTGATTGTGTTTGCCCATGTGAGTCCCGTATGAGTTGTCCATGAGGGCCCAATATGTGTTTTCCGACTTAGAAACCATTTAGAGATCACCTACGTGAGTCTTACCTTGGGCCCATGTGGGCAGCCTATATGGGACTGATTGTGTTTGCTCATGTGCAATCCATATGGGTTGGCCATTAGGGTCCAATATGTGTTTTCTCAATCAGAACCCATATAGACATCACCTCCCAGGTGAAAAGGAAATATATTTAAATTGTGTTTTTTTGGACATACTTATGTACAAAAGGAAGACATTGCTGATCTGTTACCTGTTATTCAACTCCGAAAACTCATGGATACATTTAAACAAGGTAATAAATGGTTACCTTTCTAAAACAGGCATTGCAATAAAACCATACAGAGTTCATTTTCAGGATTTATTACAAACATTTCATAAGTTGCATGTCATTACATTTGACCTCATTTGTTTTATTGTATTATGAATGAAGTCAGTACTTGGTTTTAGACAATACTTTTGTCTTAATGATAAAGATCAAGCTATTTTTCACTAATTTATTTAACATAGAAAAAGAAAGGCCATTCATTTTCTAAATATTATTACAATGGAAATGTCATTGCATTGATACTGACATGTACCAATGTCTTTTTCTTTTTTGTCTTTATTTTTTTTAGAGTCAGAGGCAGTTACACTGTATCTGCAAGTTATTCCACCCTCTTCACCTCAGAGTAGTGCTTGGGAACTTTCAGAGTCTTCACAGTCATCAGGCACTTCAACTCGTTGCACTTCACCCCTGTTGGCAACTGAAATATTGTCAAGCCAGGCAGGAAACGATGATCGAAGCAACAGACCCTTCACATCTCAAATTTTAAAAACATGGCCAGAAACATTCCAGGTTCAATGGGAAAAAATGCCACAGGAAATAAGATCTGCAGTTGTTGATGGCAAAAGACCTAAACCAATGGAGCGACGCCAGATGGTGAGAGTAGTTGTTGATGAAATGAGGAGGTATGATCAGAACCCCACTCGCTTACAGTGTCTCACTGTGGTTCGAAATATCACCAGGCAGTACCCAAAAAGTTTTGCTGATATGGCACCAAACGGGTCACTTTTGGGTGGAGATTATTCATCACTGCTAATTCAAGTGAAAAACCGCATTGAGAACTTGAACCGTCCGGCAAGCTGTATGCGTCACAGATCCTCTAGAAGCAGTTCTACAAATAAGAGGAGGCCTAGTGACATTTACGGTTGTACAAGATTTCAGACAGACCTTCCTACAGAAGAAACTGATGAGACTGTGGAGCAGAAACGCCCAAGATTGGTGGATATTTACAGCCAAGAAGGTGCAGCTGGAGCTTTAAGAGCAGAGGTAAAAAATCTAATGGGACTCACATTCTGTCTACAGCGGCATCATATTAATGCCCTTCCACCACCTGACGTTGAAGACATGAGAAGCAAATGGCCCTTTCTTTTCATTCCAAAGTTCATATATGCTCATTTTGAGCTGCTTACAGACATCAGTGTGCTTCGTACCTTGGAGCTCAGTATGGAGGAATGTGGAAGAACCATCACACAATACTTCACAAGAAAGCCAACCAATAATGATGTCAAGAATGTCCTTTCTAAAGGTGAAGATGATGAGATGGCACTTCGTGTTGTTCAGCTGCTCATGGCACACTTCGGAGAGAACCTAACAGGGCTATTTCTTTTTACAGATGCAAGTTTATATTTACTTTCTTTCAAAATCGGAATGCCTCTTTATTCAAAGATGACTTTTTTGATTATTGCCCATTTTGTCTATTTTGCTCTTTAAAATGTCTGGCTATTCTCAACAGATGTGTGCCACTGCCGCTGACGTTGAGACAACCCTTGATGTACCTGCAAGTCCTCGCCTGATACTACTTGGTTTACATTTCATTAGACATAATAAAGACATATTACATTGCTATTTTTATTTGAGTCTACAGATTTTTATGCAAGGTGAGATGATTTTACTTCACATTTCAGGTGGAACAGGGCCAACGTTTTTGACGGGACTTGCTGCTGTATTTGCAGTTTACTATGTGTTCAACCTCCAGTATCAAGATGAAGCAGCCTGTACTCTGGAATTCATTCAGAGGTAAGACGCCTTTAATTACCTTTTTGTCATTACAGCTTGATCTAAAATTCTTGAAACCTGAATCACCAAAAAAACATTTATTTGTTTGTGTAAAGAGATTTATTTGTTTGTTTGCATTTATCAGATGCATTCTCTACCTTCTGTGTAAATACTTGTGAGAGTAATACATTTTTTTGGTAAACAACATCTTATGTTTCTTGCATAATTATATATGTGCTTCCATAAAGGCAAAATATGTGAACTGTCTCAAAATTCCACAAAATATCTTGATGTCACTACTACTTAATGTTAAAAACCCAAACAGCTTTTTAAGATTACAAGGTTTTCCTTATTGTTTTCCATACTTTCTCTGAATATTCCAATTTTAGGCGCTTCATTGGAGTCAATCCGGAGAGGGGTTCAAAGGCCACAAGGGGAAAGGGTCTCTCAAAGATGACCGGGTCAATTGTCCAGAAAAAACACTGCACAGTAAATGGAAATGTCTCCACACTTCTGAAGAACCTCATTGACTTTCAATGGGACTTCATATAGGTCACTGAACCTTATTGTTGTCTCTGTCCGTTTTGTTTTGTTGCCACAAGAGGTTTTCCAGGAGTTCAATCATTTTATTTTTCACTGTTGACATGGACCCATTTGTCAATAATTTGTAAATAGCTGATTTAAGACATGCATGAAGTGTATTGTTAGTCAACTCTAATGTGCTTTCATAATCATTTGCTAGTTTATATTGTGGTAATATTTTTCCAAGCACATTTTGAGACGCATGTTCATTGCAAAAGACATGAGAATTAAGGTGAAACTGAAACCTCCTGGTAGTATTGTGGGTAAATTTTAGTATTCAGTACCAATTTCAGCCTCTGTTATTTAACCTGTTTTATTGCCATTGTTTTTATTTGTAAGTTTCAATTATTTGTTTTGCTACTGATAAACTTGACTTGGTTGCTTGGTACTTGAGTCATTCTTTTTTTGTGTTGCTGCTCTTCAATAAAAAAAAGTTGTTTATGTCCTTTCTAAAACATTTGCATATAATTTTATTAATATATTTTTATTATAGATATTTTATGTTAAGTAGACATGTGTAGGCCAAAGGACAATATTGTGCAATAAAGATTAAGTTAAAAAAACAGCTATGTACTGTCTTTAATTCTTACAGTAATATACCATCAAATAATTTTACAGCATGAATAACATAAAATTACGGTAAATTACTGGCGTCTCTGCTGCCAGCATTTTACCGTTAAATACGGGAAAAACAGCAATGAACTGTATTTAGTTTTTACAGCAATATACCGTAAAATAATTTCACAGCATGAGTACCATAAAATTACGGTAAATTACTGGCGTCTCTGCTGCCAGCTTTTTACCGTTAAATACGGGAAAAACAGCAATGCACTGTATTTCGTTTTTACAGCAATATACCGTAAAATAATTTCACAGCATAAATTACGGTAAATTACTGGCGTCTCTGCTGCCAGCATTTTACCGTTAAATACGGGAAAAACAGCAATGCACTGTATTTCGTTTTTACAGCAATATACCGTAAAATAATTTCACAGCATGAGTACCGTAAAATTACGGTAAATTACTGGCGTCTCTGCTGCCAGCATTTTACCATTATTTTACAGAACAATTTTTTACAGTGTATTTAAATTATACTATATTAAAGGTATTATTTTGGAACAACTTTGAGTATATTAAGTATACTTAAAGTTAGGTTAAAGATCAATTTTAAGCTAGTCACAATATAATTAATAAATTGAAATTGTGTTAAATTGGACCCATTTTAAGCACATTTAGTGCAATTTAACTGCACTACTTTAAATTATACTCATAGTACACTTTAATGCTGTACTAGAACTATAATAAAAATATAATTTCAGGTAATCATTATTGTGCTACCACTATATTTTAAATATATTAACAGCTCATTGGTAATGTATTTGCAGATCACTAAAGGGGTACTATTTATATACTAAAAAGGTATTTCACACATCCCTTACTTATGACAATTTATATTTTCAATTTATTAAAATATAATGCAAAATATGCACTAACAGACAGTAAAAATAGTGTAAATTACACACAAGCATTTTGAAACTACAAAACTTTAATGTAATTTTTACATCAGGCGTACATAAAAAACTACACCAGCATATGTAAACTCCACATTGACATAAAATGTAGTGGCATGCAGATATTTAATGTAAAACTTAATTAGCTTAGATAAATAAAAACTTAAAATAAATTTAAAAAATAAAAACTTACCAAAGAAATCAAAGTGCGTTTTAACAAGCTGCAAACAGCTGAATCAAATAAAGAACTACAGAAGTCAATAAATTGCATTTTTTTAACAAACTGGCAAAAGCCAAACAGTTAACCAAGAACTGTAGCATCTTAAACATCACTGTCTTCATCCTTCCAGTGGAGAGTGACTGTTCTTTGAGTTTGACTCGTTGTTGCATTTCCTGCGAATAAGTGCTTGCACCCCAGACACTGTTGTGTTCGGGAACTGTTTAATCACAGTGTCTGTGAATAGGGGGAAAATCAACTTTTTAAATAAGCACAATTTAAGAAAAACCTTTTTTTTGCAACAGAATAGAATGTTTTGACATTTACTTGTTTTTCAGATGATAAAAATTAAATTTTCTACTTCTTTCACATGGCAACCGTATGTAATGCTCACTTGTATATAAAAATAGACATTCAATATGAAATGCTAGTGAAAGTAAAATGGACAAAAGAACAACTCTTGCTGAACAACTGTGAAATGTACATGGCATTTCAGAGTGTCACATGAAAAAAAAAATAGTTTAAATGTTTAAGTGAAAAAGTACCCTGCCATCAATTACTGTATAATACATGACAAATATTTATTTATGGCATTACTATTTGTTGTGGTCAGTCCCTCATGACTTGCAAAAAAGTGATGATGAACAAGAAGAACACATACCAATAAGAACAGTGACCTTGTGAGGGTCCAATTGGTTTTTTGATGTTTCCTGATTTCCCTATAAGAGAACATCTTGCCAGTTTGTCTTTTCCAAAAATTAGAGTTGCCAAATCTTGTGCAAAAAGAGAAAGCCGTGACTTATTCAGTCTGTCATACATCCTCTTGGGGACTTTCACATCAGAATCAGCTAATGTATGGAAATCTGGGTAAAATAACAAACAAGCAGTATTAGGAAATATTTTATGGCTTAAATACAAAACATTGAGTATATGCTACTGGATTTTCTAAAGTGGTCATGCACAAACAAAGACAGTTAAAATAATTATTATAATTACTACTATGACTTTTTTTATTATCATAATGTGTTTTCTAACCATTTCTGAGGAATCAGCAAGAGACATCTCACTGGAACTGGAACTTGAGCCGTATCAGCCTCTTTTAATGGACTCTAAGACATCTTTGAGAGATGATACTATCCCAGGAAGCTCTACAAGATAAAAAGTATGATTCAGATTGAGTTAATCTGATAGACAAAAAAAACTGTACAAAATAAAAAAATAATGAATTGTTGACTCAGTCGGCTTAAATCATTAAATAAAGACATCATATTTACATTTCAATTAACAAATAATTTACCTTTTAAAGCTTTGACAACATCACCATCAAGCTTGACGGTGTTCTGCGGAGATGTGCTCTGCAAATGACTGTTCTCAAATTCCTTGCTTCCATTATTATCATATTGTTCATTGTCACTGTCCAGTGCAGCCTGTATGTTAAATTTGACACAAGGTTAGAAGAGGCTTGACAAACACCTACAGTAAGTTAGTGAAGTTGTATTATTCAATTAAGTAACCAGTTTAGATGACACAAAATGTTATGTTAATGGTTGCATAATTATAATTTAGATTTTTAATTATTGTGTTTACTGTGACGCCAGGGGTTCATGCTCTAAACTATTCAACTGTGTTGCAGAGATTTAAGGAACTGATAAATCATAAATGCATGCAAAAAAGCAAATAGAAGGGTGACTAGCCCAAGCTCACTGCAGCTCCCATAAAATGTTTTTACATAGTTGTGACCCTGTCTGTGAAAAGTCATTTTTGGTGATGTGCTGTTTTTTTACATAAAATCATCCCACACAATGTAAAGAACATTATGTAAAAATATAACCTTGATATCTTTGAGTAAAACAGTGTAAAAAAAATACACCATAGTTAAATTAATAGGTGAAATCAAACTTTGATGCTGATCACGCAATTAAGATTTTTAGACTTTAGCCTGGATTTCACAGGGACACATATAAACATTTGATTACAGTCTTATTAAAGGAAAACTAAAACATGCTTCATGAATCTCCTTTTCAGACAAAGTGGAAAAACTGTGGTGAAGGAAGCCAAAAAGTTATGCGGCTTTCACACAGGACGCGGAATGCGCTGCACTGGGTTCAACATAGCCCTTCAATTTGCGCTGCGCTGCCCGGAGCAAAGTATGTGGAATTTTCAAAACATCGGGAGTTCTATAGATTTTCTATAGCAAAAGAGCTTTATTTCAAAGTAGCGGAGGAGGCTAGAAGAGGGAGAAAATGGAATGCTGCCGCTGCCCGTGTCTATTTCACACGCATATTACCTACCTACAACAAGCTACCTGACTTAAAACACACCTGACATGCCAACTTGAATTGACATATGTCTCCATGACACAATGTTTCTACCGATGTCCCTATTCAAGCGCAAAATTGTGTTGTGCAGTTCCGAAAAATTCCGACACAGAGTAGCATCCATTTTGTTTTCCATGCTCGGATGCCTCGTTTCTATTGGCAGCGCGGGTAATCGTCACAGAGCGCAGCGGCAAAAATTGCATTTTTTTTACTTTGACCGCAGCAAGCGTGTAAGCTCAACACCGGTGCGCTCCGCGCAACATCAAACCACCCTTGCGCAGAGATTGCCATTGAAATGAATGGGTTTCATAGCGCAGGGCATTCCGCGTCCTGTGTGAAAACCGCATTACCTTGATACTTAGAGACACAATTTTCACTGTAATGGAAAATAGATCAGAGTGAAAATAAAACTTTGAATATAAAATGATTTGATATGAAATTAAAACATCGCTTACTCTTTTCCTTGATCTTCTCTGCTCGTTCTTTTCAAACATGTCAATGTCTGTGTTATCTGAATCATCGGACATTGGAGTGGAGGCTATGGGTGCTGCTGTATTTCTTTGTAAGTTCTGGAGGTCTCTTTTGAGTTTGTTTCCCATTGCAACGTAGGCTGCACCTTGAGAAGTACTTACAATCTAAAAATAATACATTCTAATGTAACATTTCACCAACAAAAATAATAATCATAAAGAAACTGAAAAAGGAGCAGGCAGGCCAGTCATTATTGAAAAAATATACAATAATTCTGAAAGTTAGGAAAATCAAAAACCTTTAAGGCCTCAGCTGTTTTTTTCCCTTGCTGTGTGGTTGTCTTCCAGATGTCTTCTCCTCTCTTAAAAGCATCTCTCTTCACAATTAAGTCTTTGTAAACATCTGTCATTAAAAACAAAAGTTATATAACAAAATTATAATACAGTATAACAAAATTTTAAACTGAGAAACAGATCACGTCCATGCACACATACATCCAACAAGGCGAGTCCAGGCGAATCGACTGCGCCAGCATCATGAGAGTTGCGTTGAAGTAATGAAATGATTAAATACTTTGAAATATTTGTAATAAATAACAACTTTTCCCCTATAGTAACTTCACTAATAACATATTATATTATTGTAACGAGGCTTAAGGCCGATTATTAATAAGCAAGCAGTATTTTTCATGCAAACAAGGTTTTATAGCGGTTTTATCAAACAGAAAAAGTCGCTTTCTAGAGTAAGCATCAACAATCGGTGTCTAAATTACTAACGTTAGACCTAATGCTAGCAAGTCGGTATTGCGTCAGTAATCAACGTAGCTAACATTGTGCTAAAAGCTAACAAACATTGAAATGAAGTTTGCGTGGGAAAATTGTTTCTAAACCCAAAGTGATCTTAAAGCTAGTTATACTAATCGATAACATTAATAAGCTTACCACTAAGAAGTAGTATTTTTGCTGGCAGTGTCTTGGTCTGTCCATATCGGCTGCGACTTGACAGGCGCACCTCTACGTAGCCCTCTTCGCTTCTAAGTTGCTCGCGTGAACTGACCACGTACTCTGATAGTCTGTGCTCTCTTAAAATTATATCGGTTCTGTCCACTTTCACGATATCAGAGTCAGGGAAATAAAACAAAGCATAGTTTGGAAACGACATGACTCCTGCTGACATTTCTTCTCCGTTGCTCGGCCAGCCGGAATGACCTCTCAAAACGTACGTTTTCAATTGGCTGTCTCTGATTGGACAGTTAGTGTTAAGATGATTTGTAAGGCTTGACTCTTATTGGTCAAACTGAACGCACCACGAAAGTGCATTCACTGCAGAAGAAGTATAAACTACTGTTGATACAATTAATAATTATTATTTCCGTCGCCATTACATCAGTTGGAATGCCTCTGGCGCTGAAGTGACAATAATGAAGAAATACAAATCTTACCTGGACTCACAAGATAATGAGATTCCAAAAACAACAAGTCGCCGCTTTAAGGAGCTGGGTGCAAATAAAGAGGTACATTTTATTTGAATGTTTTTTTCCAGCACTGTTTGAAGATTGTAGCCAGACATGCAACACATTATATATATTATTTTTCTTTAATCTGCATGGAATTCCTGCTACATACAGCATGCTGTATTTGCACGTCTGTCTGTGGCACCCAGGATTTCAACATATTTGTCAATTTCTTTTTTTGCAGAATTCACGCCGAGGTGGTTACAAAGACTATGTGTGCTTCAATGATTCTGAATTACCTAGAACAACTGAATACATGAGAAGGAAAAAACTGGTAAATAGACAGTAGGCTATTTGTAATGGTTACTGAAACACATATGTGTTATGCAACACATGATTTTTTATTTGAGTATTTCATAGCCTACTGCAAGTACTAGGGATTTTTATTATTATTAATTGATTCATGAAGCTGCAATTAAGTTTATGATACTAACAGTAACTTGGTATCTTTCAGCTCCCGGTCAATTTCAATAACAATGAGGCCACCAAGGAAAATAACAATGTTCATTATACTCAGTGCCAAAGAGCAGCAAAGAGATTCAAATTGGATAACCAAGAACAGGAAATAGTTGAGTGGGTAGGTAAAAGTTGTATCAACATCAGTTTTTTAATTTAAATATTTTTATTTCACAGATTTACAATCGAACAGCATATAATGTTATATGTCATATAATGACAAAACAGTCATCCATCATTCGGATTTGATATGTATATTGTATAGAGTGTTAATGAAGTGACTACTAACGATGGCTGCCTCACCAGACCAACTTGTGCCAGTCTCCTGACATTCATCATCATGAAGCCAACTTACACTCTCAGGTAAATATATTATTATTTGTTATGTACATCCACAATTACATTACATGTGGCTAGATGGACTACTGTCACAACATGACAATATTATATGACTTGGCATTTATAAATTAGGTTTTGGAACTGTGAGGGTTAGATGGGTTTATTTTTGTACGTATTACTTATTTATTCCTTCATTCATATATTTAAGTTCATTTTACAAATAGCATGTCACAAATATTTGAATGACTGCATAAGAGTCAAGCTAAATTCTTACACACCAGCATACACCTCTCTTGTTGAAACAATGCAGTATCAGTAAGCTCATTGACTGTAAAAGTGTGAATGCAACATATTTGTTGCCTGTATTTTAGGTGTATTTGGTCATTTAAGAGTTATGATAGTATGTCAAGAACTTTTTCAATGAAATAACTCTGATTCTGTTGTCCAAATGAAAAGGTTGACATCTCTTAAGTGTATTTCAGGTGTATTTGTTAATTTGAAAGTTATGATAATATGAAAAAGAATTGTATTCTACAATTCTGTTCTTTTAAAGGGCAACATTAAAGGTCAACGTGTGCAACAATTTCAGTTTTTTATATGAAAGTTATGATACATCTAAGAGTTTTAAGTGTTGTGTGACGTGAGTAGCTCGCAGCCACTTTAATTTTTTTCAAAAGTAGCTCTCAACTGAAAAAAGGTTGGAGACCCCTGCTTTACATCATCCATAAACGTGAGTCTGATTGATTATTAGCGGTAGAGTTGAAGACGACAGTTCCCATTATTCCACACTCCTTCACACCTAGCTATGCTGTTGTTGTTGTTTTGAATATATCTGTCTACTCACAAAAAAAACTAAAAATATGTTCATATATTTATACATTTCTGTATTATTACTCGTACACAGAAATTCTAAGGTACTGGCATAACACTGAGCTCAAAACAACAGTTTAACATAACAGTTATTAAAATGAGTCGTCCAAAACCTCAGAAGTGCATTTGATCGTTTTTGTCTTTATGACTAAAACTGTCCTCATGAACCCAGTTCCAGACGTAGTGACCCATCATCGCTTCATCCCACCTTCCCCGTGGTACAGAAATTTCCAGAATTTCCTGACAATTGACAATTGGAAAATAATTGTTAAACTATGTAAAAATTTGTACAGTTTTTGTTTATTTGCAATATACCAATATATCATAATTAATGATATAGGCTCCAAACTTATTTGAGCTAAATATACACTAAAACATTGATGCTACATAAAATAAATATTACCACAATGATTAAGACCACAGAATTGTACAAGAACTAGAAAAAAATGTTACACTGTGTAATATACAGGACAACTAGACATTATCAGCCTTATTTTTGAGGTATCTTTAATTAGTATCTGTACTAGCCAAATTCATGCGAATCAGATGTCCTATAAGGTAAGATTGTATACAGTAAACACAAAAGTTTTAAAATCTTGCAAGTTTTTCCTTGCTTTCCTTCCAACTGGCCATGTTTGCATCTGATTTTTTTAAATCGTGCATACTTCTATATCTTTCCCTGCTTTTATTCCTTACATCCAAGCTCCTCCTAACCTTTTCTCATAGGAGTAAGCAAATCAGAGAAATCGAAAGAATATCCTTGCTAGTGTTGTCAAAAGTACCGGTACTTCGGGTCCATGTCGGTACCTAAAAATAAAAAAGTTGTCGGTACCTAATTTTCACAAGACCCGGTAGTACCGACGTACCGGGTCAACCGGGTAGGCAACTGATGCTCTGTCTGACAGGTTGTCAGTCGGAAACTTTTCATAGACGCAACAAGACGTGATGAGCGGATAAGCGCGGCTCCGATCCACAAGAGATGCGCACAGAAATACTTCAGATTAAAGTCATATCACGAAGAAAACAAACAGAGTTTTGTGGTGAAACGAGGAAGCATCCGGATTTAAGTTAACAAGTTCAAGCGGTAAGTTTCAAATTATGTTCGCGTTTGCATTATGAATGTTGTAGCATATGTTAAGTTAAAGGCTACTTCAAAATAACCGTCCCTGTTTGCGTGTTAATTTGTTAGCGCCAATGCTAATCCAGTCAAGTGTCCTTATTAACCATTTAATGCTTTTATAACTGTAATGGGGTAAAATAAATGGGAGGACAGGATGGGGTTTACAGTACCTATTTTATTTAGGCCTATCTGCAATCTATGTGCTAGAAAACTATCATACTAACTGCATGACTAGCAATGTGTATGTCTTGGATAGATAACTCTATTAGGTTTAAAAAGCCACATTTAAACTAAAGAAAAATATATCTGTTGCATTTATTATTTTAATATACAGTTACCTTAATGTAAGTAATCTTGTGTAAATGCAGTATAAAAACGGAGGTTTGTTTTAATATTGCATATGCATGTTTGTTCAGTCAGTTGACTTACTGAAGTTTATTCTATTTGTCTTATACAGCAGCAGACTGAGGAAGATCAGCATCAGCAGAGAGCACACAACAGTTTCAGCAACAATTAACTTATACTTCATGTATACAAAATGGCATTGCTTTCTATACATTTATATTAACAATGAGCTTTATTAATAAAATTGTGTTTCAATTAGCATGTACTTGTGTTTTGCTTTGGTACCGAAATTGGTACCGAGAACCGTGGAATTTTACTGGTATTGGTACAGACTACTGAAATTTTGGTATCGTGACAACACTAATCCTTGCTCCTTCAAGCGTCACTACAGAACAACATCTGTTTTCACCGCTGTATAATGTCACTGTGCTGAAAATATCTGCCATTATGTTTTAAAGCGACAACGAGCAACTTCTGCTCACTGTTGTCCCACGTGGTTGATAAGTGGAATTGTCTGTTTACAGTGTCATAAAAACTGTCGCAAAGATTTCCCTCTGGCAGCCGACGGACCCAGCTACGCTATGAAAACAGCGCATAAAATGTATATACAGTATATATAACGACAACATTAGCCTACTCAACGACTGAACTGTTCAACATTTACGCGGTTTACTGGTCTGAACTAAAGAATCTGCTACTTTTTACCACAACACGTTTATTGTGTTTTTTTAGTCTTCATTTACAAGCACTACACACATTCATGATGAGACACGACAACATGCTAGCTATCGACACTGGCAACCATATATTATTTAATTTAATTTAATTTCAATTCAATTTTATTTATATTGCGCTTTTCACAATGTGCATTGTTCCAAAGCAGCTTTACAGGAGAAAATAAGAAAAACACAGAGAGGTAAAACACAGCACAGTGCATGGTGTTTAGACCAAGCAAGATCATTGTAATAAATAATATCTAATAAATAATTAAATGAATAAATGCAGTCTCCTGGTGAGCAAGCCAACATTGCCCTGCTATTTATCTCTATATTATCTCTCAGCTAGTGTGAACCGGTGGTGCGCCAATGACACAGACTAATAACAAATACGTTCAAAAGTACAGGACAGTAACAAAAAGGTGCAAACAACACTTACAAATCCAGGAGCAGTACCACTAGGACTCCATCTGTTTTGCAACCTGTTGCCTCTTGCTGCTCGCGCCACAAGGTGTAAGCCCGTCCGATATTGAGTCATGACCGGCCTCGTGTCCGATCACTCTCTCGCTTTCTTTTCTTTGCTTCCTCCGACAAAACCCTCTTTGTTTTTTTTTTGGCTGGCTCTGCCATGGTGATGTTTTGGTTCGTTTCGTCTTACTGTTAGCTCTGCTGTTGGCTAACTTCTCCCAGGCACCCAAGAAATTCCTAAGGGCTCTGTTTTTGAAGGCCAAGAGAACCACGTGGAATCCATATGAATTATAGAAGAAATATAGGTTACCATGTCTGGAAGTTTGCTGGTGGTTGAGCAACACTTAAAGTTCTCATGAACAGACTTAAAAGATTCAAGATTAAAGACACAACTTCTCTTAAAAAGCAGTTCAGATGGGAAATATTGAGGGGTTTGTCACGTTTTTAAAATAGCCACTTGAGTGAGAGCAGTGCAAGTCATCAATACATGTGCTGCACTTAAGTTAATTTTTTCTGCAACTTTATGAAACCTTTAGATGCAGTTAACCAGTGAAACAGTAGAAGGCAGTGTTTTCTCAGATTCAGTGACACTGCAGAGGGCACTGGAATGAGTTCATCTGTGGTCTCTGTCATTGAAAGGTTTTCTGGTGCCAAACCCTAAGTACCCACAACAGCCAGGTGAAAACACAGAAGACAGACATACCCACATACAAAGCACTCCACACACAAAATATGCACACGTACTAACACACATAGACATATACACACACACGAGGACGCGCAGACACACTGACACGCATGCACACACACACATACACAGACGAGTACGCACACACGCATGCACGCACAGTGAGAGCACACATTTAAGATAAAGGAGAGAGAAGCACAGGTCAAATATAACAGACTATAAATTCCTATATGCAATATTAATTAAGTAAAACTTTAAAATTCTAATTCTAATGCAGCCCCCCCCCCGGCCAGGCAAATACTGCAAAAAACAGTATGCAAATGGTGGCGAGGAACCCAAAACTCTAATCAAGAAAAAAAACCTCAGGAGAACGTCTTGGTTACGGATGTAACCTCGGTTCCCTGATGGAGGGAACGAGACGTTGTGTCGAACCGACAGAATGGGGTTTGTCTTGAGAACCTATCATCTTCTGAGTATTTAGAAAAGGCCAATGAAAATTGGCGAATGAAATTTGCATGCTGGACTCCTCCCCGGATGTCCGGGTATAAGAGGGAAGCCGGCGTGCTCATTCATTCACCTTTGGTCTGAGGAGCCTTAAGCATCCTCCCCCGACCGCTGGGGTGGGCGGCAAGTGTTGTGGCATGAGGGACACAACGTCTCGTTCCCTCCATCAGGGAACCGAGGTTACATCCTTAACCAAGACGTTCCCTTTCTGTCGGTCTCTCGACGTTGTGTCGAACCGACAGAATGGGGTTCCTATGGAAAACGCCACAGCACTGAGCCGCGTCACAATCTCTAGCGGAGTGACGTTGACTGGCCTGGGCGAGTCAGACGTGAGCGCTAGAGCGGAATTGTAAATGTCTAGTGGAGAGGGGAAGGGGGACCCAGAGCTTTACCATAAAGTAGGGAAACCCCTGCCACCGGCCGTCACAGGCGGAGGCCTAGTTCTCTAAATGGCAAGAAGCCGCCCGGCACCGTACGGGCCACTGGGTAAGCATTATTCCCCCTCGGGGGAAAAACGCTGCAGAGACCACTACCTACCATAGGGAGGAATTAGTGGAGACACCACATGGTCTCACCAACAGGGGAGAACTCATGGGAAAATGTGCGGACTGCAGGAGTTAACCGCAAGGTGGGAGTCCACCTAGGGAGGTCATGGGTTGCCGAGGTGGGAACCATTCATGAGGATACATCAGACGGAACAGCCCACGGAGGGGGTCTACCACGTCTGGAGCACTAGGTCCGGTTAGAGCTATGTGGGAGATAACTCAACTGTTCCCCGGCCTAAGAGGGCAGGGCTGCTCTTCCCAGCCTGCCCCGAGGAAGGTGCTAGTGATGGATAAAATGCCTGTTCTTTACCCAGTGGGGGAAAGAGGGGAGGCGTAATAGCCGCTGATTCCCCTAAGGAAGGGGGAAGGGCTTTCGCAGGCGTACGCCCTACCGGCTGCCGGTCCTACACCTTGCCAGGATGCAGGCTGACACCGGTTCTGCGCGTAGGTATTAGAACCTCACGGAGTTATTGGGCATAGCCCAACCCGCAGCTCTGCAGATGTCTGCTAGAGAGGCGCCCTGAGCCAGTGCCCATGAGGAGTGTGCCTCACTCCCAACGGGCAGGGGCGAATTGAGATCGGTATGCCCTAACGAGGGCATCCACGATCCAGTGCGCCAGCCTCTGTTTGGAGACAGCCCTCCCTTCTGCTGACCTCCGAAACAGACAAAGAGCTGCTCAGAGCTTCTGGGCTCTGCGTGCGGTCCAAGTAGAGGCGCAGTGCGCTTACTGGACACAACACGGAAAGGTTGGGACTTCCTCCCCGGTGGGGAGTGCCTGCAGGTTCACCACCTGGTCTCTCGGAAGAGTGGTGGGAACTTTGAGCACGCAGCCGGGGCGGGTCTCAAGATAACGTGAGAATCCCGGCCCCGAGTTCTAGGCAATCTGTGGACACGGAGGGTGCTTGCAGATCCCCTACCCTCTTGGAGGTGAGCGCCATCAGGAAAGCCGTCTTTATCAAGACTGAGAAAGAGCGGCAACCCCGAGAGGCTAGAAGGGGGCGGGGCCTCTAGAGGTCCACGACCTAGGTCGCAAGAGGGTACGGAGCGCGGATAAGGTGGTCACCCTCTCGCGCCCCTTAGGAACCTAATGAACAGGTTGTGCTGTCCTAGAGGCTACCCAGCACTTGGGTCATGATGAGCGGCCGTAGCGGCTACATACATTCCCAGTGTGGAGGGGGAGAGGTTACTCCCCAGTCTCTCTTAAGGAAGGGACAGGTCGTACCCGACGAGCAACTCCACGGGTCTTCTCGCCGAGAAGAGCACCAGGACGAGAAGAGGCGCCACCTATGGGCGTATAGCCGCCCAGTGGCCGAAGCCCTAGCCTGAGTGACGTCCCAACCCGACCGTCCTTCAGGTCGATTGCCATGAACCAGTCCTGACACCTGACGGACGTCAGGATGCACTTCTGCATGATCAACCTGAAAGGCAGCTATTGTGTAGGTGCCTGTTCAGAACACACAGACCCAAGATAGGGCGCAACCCCCCGCCTTTCTTGGGGACAATGAAGTACAGGCTGTAAAACCCGTTGAACATCTCGGCTGGTGAGACGGGCTCGATCACTCCCTTCGCCAGAAGGGTGGCGACCTCGGCCCGAAGTACGGGAACATCCTAGCCTCTGACTGAGGTATATCGGATGCCCTGAAACTTGGCGGGCGTGAGGCGACTGGATCGCGTAGCCGAGACGGATCATCTTCCCTAGCCAGCCTGACAGTCTGGGAAGCCGGACAGGCTCCCAGAATTGAGACAGAGGGACTAAAGGTATGATCTTTTTCATCGTCCCCCCGGGGGGTGGTTCGATGGCTAGCAGTACGGATTCCTTGCCGGGGGAGGTCCCCCGGGGAGGAGATCGGCTCTGCTGTTTTTCCTGCCTGGCGACTGCACAGCTCAATGTGCACTGTCTGACTGAGAGTGCTGAGGGCTGCTGTTTATACTCGACATTGCGCTTCGCCATGACACAACGTCGAGTTTGCCGTTCACCGTCGTGCAGAGGGTGGGAGCGGCTGTGATAACCCAGAGAGAGAGGAAACTGTCTTTTTTGAGAGTAAGTGGGCGCTAGCCCCCCGGAGGGGGCCAGCAGATGGAGAGACGGGGCAGGATCCGTCCCTATCCGACTTCCCAGCGATGTGGCTGGGGTCGGGCCCAATGGTAGCCTCGATCCCCCTAAGGTCTTCCAATGAGGGCCGCTTCGCCACGGCTGCTGATGGGGCGATGGTCTCCTCTTCGCTGTCTCCTCCAGGGGGGGGCGCCTGAGTGGGGGGTGCCAGAGCTGGAGGGCGTCGAAGAGGACCAGGACTGCTGGGAAGCAGACAGTGCACGGGACTCGACGGCCGAGTCGCGGCACGGAGGACTGCTTCTTTACTGTCGAGAACCCTCCGGGGGAGGCCGCGGGTCTCGCGCCCCCGACGGGCGGGGGGTGAGGGGGGCCGCTGCAGCTCGACAGTAACACCAAACAGCCCCCCCTTGCGAGACGGGTGCGTCGAGAAAGCGGTCCTTCTCGGCGTTACTCATCTGCTCAAGGTTCGGCCAGAGGAGTTTCTCATGGACCACAAGTGTGGACATCATCCGACCCAGGGCCCGCGTGGTCACCTTGGTCGCCCGTAGAGCGAGGTCGGTGGCGGCGTGGAGTTCCTGCATAAGCGCTGGGTTGGTCTTACCTTCGTGGAGCTCTCTCAACGCCCTGGCCTGGCAGGAGCCATAGCGTAGAGAGAGGAGGCAGCTTGGTCCGCCGCAATGTAAGCTCTCGACACCAGAGATGCCGAGACCCCACATGCTTTGGACGGGAGTCTAGGTTGAGCCCCAACCCCAGGTGGCCGCCGCCTAAGGGCACGAGTGCACCGCGGCGGCATACTCCACCTGGGGGACATCGACGTATCCTCTAGCTGTCCCAACCTCGAGCGAAGAGAGGGTGACAGAACTTTGTTTGACGTGAAATGTGCCGGAAACGGGGTGTTTCCAGGTCTTACTAAGTTCCTCATGCACTTCCGGTAAACACGGCACTGAGGGCGGGCGCGGCTTTGAGCCGCGCTCAAACCCGAGGCGCCATGTAGCCAGCCGCGAGTGCCCGGAGAGGCAGTGCGGGCACTGCAACCCAACACTCACGGCGGCCCCGGAAAGCATGGCTGACATTTCGACAACCGCTTCTTCCTGGGCTCGACCCCCCGAGGGAGGGAGCCCGAGGAATCGTCGGATGGCAGTACGTCACCCCCCGATGCTGCAAGAGACATCTCATCATCACGCATCGTGTCCGAATACGTGATTGAGGAATAAGACGGCGGACCGTGTCCTGGGGAACGGTCAGACGAGCGAGACGAGGTGCGAACGGTCCGTGAGCCAGTGGCTGGTGGATTATCGCTCACAGTAATCCTCATATCACCCTCGCTGCTTGCCGTAGCGGATGGCAGGGCCGAAGTCCTGCCACCACGGAACGGGGAGCAAACGAGGTGGTGGCTGAGTCCCGTGGGAACACAGCCACCCGTGACGCAACGTCTGAATCGTCACCACAACGTCTTCCCCCGCGTGCTGGAAGCAGGCATCGTGTCCGTCCCCCTCCTCGATGAGTGTGTTGCACCCATGAGAACAGCGGGACAAGCCACGCTGGAGAAATTTGATCTTTTAGAAAAGGAAATTTGCTCGAACACCTCCGGAACTGCTGAGACGCCCAGGTGAGAGTCACTGCAGGAAGGGACCATCCGCTGTCCACGTCGTAGATTCCAGCACAAAGAATGATCACCAAGATCGTAGAGAAGCTCACCAGATGCGTAGGCTCTGAAGAACAAAAGGTGAATGAATGAGCACGCCGGCTTCCCTCTTATACCCGGACATCCGGGGAGGAGCCCGGCATGCAAATTTCATTCGCCAATTTTCATTGGCCTTTTCTAAATACTCAGAAGATGATAGGTTCTCAAGACAAACCCCATTCTGTCGGTTCGACACAACGTCGAGAGACCGACAGAAAGGGAACCCAGGCCCAACCAGTTCCCCTCTGGCAAAAGCTGCTGCCTCTGCACAAGCTCGACAGAGCTTGCACAACAAGGCAAAATAAAAATAAATAAACTTACTAATAAGGTAAATTCTGCACATCTGCACATACCAGCACAATTTTTTTACAAACCCCTCACATAATTATTTGTAATAATGACCAATTTATTGGACACATGACACCAACTTTATGTGACAGTACTTTTAAGACGTGGGGTGAATAGTAGGGTACAAGACCTCATACGAGGACAACTTTGCTGAAAGGATGGTTATTTACTGTCGGTGAGACTCAGTGTGGCTAGATGACCTTCTCTCAGACAGGAAGCAGCTGCTCTTCTGGAAAACCCTGGGGAGGTTTGAGGAGGGTTGTAAGATGATTGCTAACTCCGTTGGCCCAACCTCTTCTGACATTAGAATTCAAATCTGAGAAGGATTTATGTTATGAAGACAATTTGACTCCCTCCTTTAAAGGGATTTTTCAAAGAAGAATGAAAATTCTGTCATTAATTACTCACCCTCATGTTGTTCCACAATCACAAGATCTTCGTTCATTTTGGTAGTAAAAACAAAAAATAATCCTTTGACAGGAGACGGTTATGCTCTCCATTCGAATGCAAACTTAAATTAATATATGTTATAATCGCTCATTGAGTCCTGCATGTGTTAATAGTGTGACAGCCTGTGACTTTATATGGTACTTAGTGAATACCCCGCATAGTTTGCCCAACGTTATTGCGATGCATTAGCATGTCTTCCTACAAAATGGCTGCAATACTTTTGTAAGTTATCAAAGTCATTACTGTTGGCGAAAACAGAGAAGTATAGCGGTTTTTCTGTAAATTTTACATGTTCAAAGCTTTGCACACCACCCAAAGTGGCCTTGCAGAGAGGGTCTGCACTGACTGTAAATCACAGTGACATGTCTGTTGCATATCTGCAGGGGTTTAGATCACACTTCAAAGGCCTGGATCCATATCCTCACCGATAAACAAGGTCTCCCCCACCTTCCTTACTCTAACTCAGGAGGGAGAAGAGAGAGGGTGTGGCAGAAGAGAGAGAGAGGACATTTCCTGCTGGTTAGGGTTTGATGTGGAAGGAGGCATTGTGGAAAGTGCAGTGACCCCAGACATAGGCCGGTTGGATGGAGAAGCATGCGTAAAAGTGCTTGAGTGATAGACACAACAGCAAAAAAGCCGGAGCTGACAGAGCCTCCCCTCTCTCGCAGAACTTAAACAGCCATGCTCATGAGCTTGCCGTGTGCACCCCATGCAGCACAACAAGAGGAAAAATCAAAGAACTCGGCTTGCTCCACTTTTATATGAGATCATGCTAGCACTTTTCTTTAATGTCTGCAGCCACACAGCTATAGTAGATGTGGTGGTGGAGAGGAAGACAAGTGTTTGTGGAGATCCTTTACATCCAGCCAGTTTTCCACATGCTGCACATGCTGACTAGCTTGTGACTCTGACAACTCTATTGAGACACTATTGCCACAATTAAAAAGACTGCGGTCAGGACCTCTGGCCTTGTTTAACTATCTATGCCAGTCTTTCTGCGTGGCCTTGTGGGAAAGGGTTTAGTAGGCAAAAACGGCACAGAGCTGCATCTGGTTTCCATGAGCATATGTAATAAAGGGCTGCATGGTACAAATCACATACATTGAGTAAGTGGAAATGTATGTGGTGCCAGCTATCAGGGTTGGTCGTGGATTCACCACGGCTACTTTGAAAAATGAAACGAGCAATAAAAAGGCATGATCAGACACCTGAAATGATCATCTGTATACTGTATGTATGCATATATGTACGTTTATGGTAAATACTTTCTTATTGTGTATGCATTTTGAAAGCAAGTACATATTTTTGTTTAGGCAGGTAACCAAGCATACCGGTTCTATGCTATTATAAATGTTTTCTGTGGTAATGTCTCTAAATCTTAAATATTTAGTTTAGGAACATCTGTACTGCAGGCTACGAGCCATGAGAACAGGCCAGGGAAGAAGACACTTGAAGATGAGGACGCGGCTGGAACATAGAAACTCACATCCGTGAGAGGCACTTAAAGATGAAAGGCAGTTTTAAACAGGACTTACATAACAGTGGCATGATTCGAATGTGTCTAAGATGAGACAGTGTGACAAAACAGACCCTAAGACAAAAAAAACTTTAAATGTAGATATAAAAAACAAAAAATTGTATTGTAAATCCTTGTGTAGTTTTGAAACATCAATTTTCCATGGAACACAAAATCAGAAATGATTGGAAGATTGTGCTGGCGTTGTCAACCTGGGGTATCATTTATCAAACTGTGTGTAGGATCCTAACTAAAAGTGTACGTGCGCCCGAAAGCCAAAAATAGTGTACGCCAAAAAATATTCAGACTTATAAAACCGTGTACACACACCTGTAAGCAATATTCGCTTTAAAAATCACAGAACAAGTGTGCGTATGTGAATTATCCCCGTACAATAAATAGTCAATGCAAAGCACCTCATGAATGCTGATCTTTATATTAATAAGTGGAAGGTCATACCTTTTCCGGGTCCAACCACTATCAGATATAAAACTGCCAAAAACCCCCGATCCCATCCTTTGTCTCAACAAAGAAATCACAAATGTATGTACAAACGCTTTACAAATTAATAATTGTTATAATTAGTATTAAAGGTGCAGTTTGTAACAATTTTGCAGTAAAATATCCAAAAACCACTAGGCTAGTGTTATATATTTTGTTCAGCTGAGTACTTGCAATATCTCAAATGTTTCCAACTACTTGTAAATCGTGAGAAAATCGCCATTCTAAACAGTGACACGTAGTGCTGTAAGTCCGGACTCGATACGTTTTTTATGGTCTCGGACTTGTCTTGGACTCGTTGGTATTTGAACTCGGACTTGTCTCGGACTTGGTCATTGGTCTCGCAAATGTTCTAGTCGGTCTCGTCCGAGTCCAGCGATATACGTTTTATTTTCTCCTTCAAAACAAAACATTGATAGAGCAATATTCTTGTGATCCGAAAACTGTTGCCGACTCTCGACTCTAGAACGAGAGCTGCGCGTGCTCATAAGTTCTCTTTTCACACAGCAGTTCAGTTCAGTGTGTGCTGTTGTTGTAATTAAATAACTCCGGTATATTGGTTCAAGTCCGCGGGACTGTCATGCACGCCAGAAAGTGAATAACTGAATTAATTTGTGGATAATATTAAGTGTTTACGGGAGATGTTAAACGGGAACGATTCAGCTGAACTGGTTCGACCGGTTCACTAAAAAGAAAGAACCGGTTCGAATGAACGATTCGTCCGCGGCGCGAACCAGCATCAATCATTCATCAGGCACGATGTCAGCGAGCAGCGGCATAATACAGATTGGTTTTACAAACCATAATAAATGTATCGACAGTGCGCTTAAAAGGAAACTTTTTGCAACAAAACTTTCCCCAAAACATGTGGGACAACATCCAATTTCGTAAGACACCTGCAAAGGCATCACAAAGAGAGGTAAGTTAATGCCATGTTTCAGATCTAGCATTGCATTTGAGTATTTTAGAAAGTTTGGAAGGTAGGGCTTAAAGATAAGATTGATTGTATTTTTATTGTCATTGTGATGAACATGTTATTTAAGGATGGGCACCGACGTGCTTATTAACGAGCCGTGGAGCCTCTGCTCTTTCTAGCGGCTCCTCTATCGAACACACACGTGCACGGGCAGGCGCGCACACGCACGCACAAAAGTGTTCATTGCTGCACAACCTTGCTGTTAGGAGGGCTGATAAAAAAGTTCCTTAAAGTAATAAACAGTTACACTTCGGCTTTGTGACTTTAGTGCTATACCTATATAGTAAAAATAAAATGACCTTATTTTATCTGCTTTTTGATAATTACAAACAATAATGAAAATGATTATCTTAGAATAGAAGATATGCCGTCTCTTGCATCACATAAATTATCAATAGTTAAGTATGTGGTCTTGTAGTCATGATTTTTTTCTGTCTCTCTTGACTGTCTCAATTGGACTCTGTCTTGACTTGGACTCGAACCTCTCTGGACTCGGACTTGACTTGGACTCGAACCTCTTTGGACTCGGACTTGACTCGGTCTCGACTAGTCCTGGTCTTGGACTTGTCTAGCAAGCAACTAGCTTGTTTCGAGCAGTCGCTAATTTATGGACCACATTTATGAACATTTATAAAACTTTACCTCATCCGCTAACATGATTTCTCGTTTCTGTCTGATTGATGGCCATCAGCGGTGGAGTTGAAGACAACAGATCCCATCAGTCCACGCTCCTTCGCAGCATCATCAAGATACGGCATTGTTGTTGTTTTGATCGTGAAAAACCCTCTAGTGGCGGTTTTTACAAACTGCACCTTTAATAATTGTCGTTATTAGAATTATCCTATATTAAAAACAAAAAAGGTCTCTGCAGCATTTATATGTTTACAGCAATTATACCAATCACCTTGCCAAAATAACATAATTAATTAATGGTATCCTTCACCTGAGATAACATTTGAAGACATGCATGTAAAAGACCATTTTTTTATCATTCAGGTTTTGTTATGAACACCATTGTGGTTAGAACTGATAAGGAGGACATATATAGAGAAGCAATTGTGTGAGAGCTTAATGGCTGTATTTCCATACTTTGACATTTGACGATATATGCACAGTTTAAGGAAAATGTATTTCATATTACACTGTGTTGTGCAGTTATTTAATGATATTTGATGCTGACCTGTACTCCATGTCGGACCATCTCCTCCTCGTGCGCTCCCGTAGTGTGACGGTGAGACGGCGACAGAGGTGGACAGTAACAATGTAAATTTACCTGAGTACTGGTACTTAAGTACACTTTTTGAGTATCTATACTTTACTTCAGTATTTTTTTTCTGAGTACTTGTACTTTAACTCCACTACATTTATAAAAAGGTCCAAAAGTAGAAAAAGGTTTCTATGCAGCGGGGTTTCCTGTGTGCGCAATTTATCTGGCTTGCGATTTGCCAGGACCTTTTACTGTTGCCAAGTATTTCAGTTTTTCTAAACTCGCGGTTTTCCGGTAAATTTTGCAGATTTTTTTAACGCAAATCTGACAACTCTGGGATCTTCCCCGCTAAACTAATGTAAACGTAGGCGCTGCTACACCATTGATAAAAAGGCAAATAGAACAATAAAAGACGAAAGGGCACATGTTAAAGTGTGGTGTAATCATCTGTGGGTTACGATCAGTCAAAGCTCGTAGAAACAATGTCATGAAAATGATCAGCATAACGGCTAAACGGTAAATAAGCATCACATACACCTTGAGCTACACGTGCGTGTTAACTTCTGATCTGCTGCTGTATCATTTAAAGTAGTGATGTTTCGTTCGTGAACGAATCTTTCATTTTGAACGAATCTTTTAAGTGAACGAATCGTTCTCGTTCACGAAATGCAATGACTCATATTTCTCGTTCACTGAAATCTCTCCATCGAGCACAGAGCGTCTTGGCTTAAAAGAGTGTCTAAAGCACGAGCCAATGGCGTTCGAGAGTGAGCTTTGACAAAGCATAGGATTGGTTGAATGTACTGAACGAATACGCCCTTCACTGAACGAGTCATCTCGTTCATCTCGTTCGTAAGTGAGCGAAAGGACCCGCTGATTCTCGTTCGTGAACGAAATGAACGATCAGTCATCTCGTGTACACTGTAGGTCGGTCATTTAGCATGTGAGTCTCGTTCAGCAATCAGCAGAAAGCGGATTCAAAGCGCAGTTACAGGTAGTTACAGGTCACTTTGCACGCTTGTTTATTTAAAATACATAAACTTTACGTTTAACATAATCCCAGATTTATGAATGTGTAAATGACCAAACAATTAACTTTTTAATTATGCAGAAAAACCTTGTGCGTTGGTCATCTGAACCACTTATTTAGACTTATTTTATTTATTTAATGAGTAGATCAGAGACACACATTTTAATAAAGCCTGTAATCAGTTTATACGTCCATTAATACGTACGTTGACATAACACAACTCTTTTTCGCCACCTGCTGGCGTATTATACAAATGGCCACTGAACGAATCAGTGAACGAATCTGAACGAATCATTTTGGTGAACGAACTGAAAAAGAACGAATCACTCAAATGAATCATAATTCCCATCACTAATTTAAAGCGATTTGGAAAATTAATGATGTTTTTACTTAAGTAACTATAGTTGAAGTATTCTTGGTGAAATAAAAACAATAGAACCCTGCCCAAAGTACAACATAAAATGTAATGGATTTAATGGTTATAATGGGAATTGTACTATGGATACTTGTTGTCTACTTGTATGTGATGGATTCTATTGGTGGGATGGTAAATCCTATTGGAATAAAACCCAAAACACACTACAAAGAGGGATTTAATTTAAAAATCTCATTCTAATTAAAAAAGTCATTGTTTTTTTTCAGCAGGGATGGTGTTTGCAGTAAAACCACAGTATCCACAAATTTACCATTTTCTATATATAGGAACCATACTCCAATTAATAATCTTTAGTAAAACCACAGCAACTAAAATACCATAGTTTCATTATAGTAGCTATAGTTTATGTTTGTAGTTAAATTATGGTAATACAAATGGTAATAAATCCAACAAACACATGGCTTCTACACTTTACTATTTACAAGAACCTTACTACTTACTGGTAAATTGCTGTTAAAACTGGTAAAGGGAATGTACAAAATAAAAAAACACTGCTCATAAATACATATAGGCCTAGGGGGCTAATGAGGATAAATAACATAGCATATATGTGCTAAACATATAAAGCTCTTAAAGGAGTTGCTCACTGCAAAATTTGCCCCCATTGACTTACCATAGTAGGAATAAAAATTACTATGGAAAGTCAATGGGGGCAAATTTTGAAGTGAATTACTCCTTTAATACAACTGATACTGTGAGCTACTCAGTGTATTCAGTAGGTTGCTTCAGAGGCATAAGGTATACGACAATAAAACAATGCACAACTGACATAAAGGAAATTTACTTTTAATACTTGAGTACTTTTAAAAGCACGTACGTCTGCACTTTTACTTAAGTAAGAATCTGTCTTTAAAACTTTTACTTGTAATGGAGTAATCTTTGACCAGTAGTATCTGTACTTTCACTCAAGTAAGGAAGTTGTGTACTTCGTCCACCTCTGGACGGCGATGATTAAATATTTAGATTGAATTTTGATTTTAGATTTGAGTTGGATTTTACAAGAGGGTGCATGAAACAATTCAATACAAGTGCAAATAACATTGCAGATTTACCATGATAATGTGGATCTAACGTAGTGTGGGGCATTAATACTTATAATTGTTCTTCTCACATTTAGGCTTCTTTCTGCAATCTAAGTTCTAAACTCACTAACTCACCATTTGTGTCTCCAATTCCCCTTGTCTCCAGAATGTGCGTATGCATGGGTCAAGACAGGTGCGCACATTCTCCCGTCAAGTTTGTTTTTAAAGGAGCCGTATGTAACATTGACACCTAGCGGTTGAGATTGATATGGCGTCCCGGACAGCACCACTCTCCACCATCAGGCACCGCTCTCGAAGGATCTTACCTCTGACGGGGCTACCTCTACCAAGTTACCGAGGTTTTCCCACGGCTTTCTACCAGGTCTCTCTCTCTGTGTGGCTCGTTGGGTTGAGTAGCCTCCTTGCTGTGGTCCAGCGAACTCTGCCCAGTCAATTTCGTCTCTCCGGTGGGTCGAGCTTCTCCCCATCGGTTGTCCTGGTGCTGCTGAGCCGGTGGTAGTGATTCTCTTGGACTTTACGAACTGTGGTGTGTTATGTGCCTAATTAACATCTATTATTTCCCTGCAACTGAATCTTCTCGCCTTGTTCTATCATGACAGAACGGTCTGACCAACTCCAAGACTCAGCAGGGACGGACTCTTTGTTGATGGCACTACAGCAGCAGGTGGCCATGCTTGGACACCAGGCTTCTCGCCTCAACGGTCGAGGCTCTCAATGCCCAAGACGCGGATTTGCTCCTCCAGGTCTCCGAACTTCGTCGCATGGCAGCCAGCCCACAGACCTTCACTCCTCCCGTCTCTCGTGGATTCCCCCTCGAGCCTGAGCCACACGCCAACAAGTTCCTGTCGGGCTTTTCTGTCTCAGTGTGCCCTGGTATTCTCACTCAAACCTCACCGTTATGCCACCGAGGAGGCAAGGATGGCATATGTACTGACGTTACTCACCGGACGACCACGCGAGTGGGGTGTGGCAGTTTGGGAGGCTCGCACTCCCTGTTGACGGTCCTTCTGGGCTTTCCATGCCAAGATGACGAACCTCTTTGATCGGTCAGCTCAAGGGGATGAGGCAGCTGCTCAACTCTCTCGTCTCACTCAAGGAAGGAGATCGGTAACCGAATATTCTATCCAGTTTCAGACTCTGGTGGCCGCTTGCGACTGGAACGAGGCGGGTTGATTGGGTCATTAATTCTGTTTTAGCTTGGAGTTCTTCTTGTCATGTGTCATGTCTTGGTCCTGCTCCCTCTCCTGTTTCTGTGTCTCCGGTGTTTCAGGTCGAAGCCGCCGATTTGACCGGGGTCAAATGGAGGAGTACCATGATCTTCGGTCCGTGTTCAGCAAGTCACGAGCCACCTCCCTTCCTCCGCATCACCCATACAACTGCGCCATTAATCTCCCCCCAGGCACTTCTCCGCCCCGGGGTTGTTTATATTCCCTTTCTGCTCCCGAGAGAGAGGCCATGGAGAAATATATCTTTACAAGCTGGGCTCATCCACCATTCCTCCTTGGCGGATGGTGCAGGCTTCTTCTTTGTACAGAAGAAAGACGGCTACCTGCGCCCCTGTATAGATTATCGAGGTTTGAATGAGATTACGGTAAAGAATAAATACCCCTTACTATGGCTGGGCGATATACCGATTTTTAAGATATATCAATATATTTTTTCAACGCGATGCAGGATTAGACAATATCGTTAATATCGATATGGGGTGTGTTCGACTTGAAGCGGCTCTGTTGTGTCTGACATGCGCCGTGCCCATGCATAGAGTGAGCAGAGCACTCTCGCTCTGCGCGTGAACCAGATGGACCCCGCACGCCCGCTCTACAAGTTTGCTTATGACAAGGAGGAAGCTGCAGTGCCAGTCCACACAGCAGAAGATGATCTGGTTTGTGTTGGACTTTTGAGGCAGTCCTGCATGTTCAAAAATTTGCACAGAGACGTTCTCCAAAATTGATTAGAAGTTTATTATCAGATGTAAAAAGGAGTAACAAAGCTTTGGGTTGTCAGACGATCTCCTCACTCCACCACAAGCCAACAACCCAGATTATTTAAAAACACACATATTTATTCAGTATTTGACGTCGTTCTCATCTTCTGACTCCTCCTTTTCTGTTAGTTCCTGCAAAACAACATCTTTTGCACCCTGCGGTCAGTTGCTAGTTTCAGGAAGTGTCCCCTAGAGACAGTTTCATATGGCAAGACAACATATTAAAATACTTTCAGTAAAAAACACTCAATCATCTAATGCTTTAATTATGCAGCGTTGTTCTTAATCCTATGATTCAATAAAACACATCAAAACTCATGATTATACTTAAAACATATGCAGTGGATTAATTCATAACATTCCTTCTCTGTGTGACTCTTTGGGTGTGTGTGTGTGTGTGCTGAGCGAGCTGTTCTGTTTCTTGCACGTACGCATAGAGTTTGTTCCTCATTGTGGTTTCGCTCGGCTTGTCACACACACTCTATTTTTATCACAGTTTTTTCCACTGAGTAAAATAGCAAGCACATGAGATAAAAGCACACAGCTTAATGATTTAATGAAAGAAAACACTTATTGATTATATTGGTAATTAAATCATACTTCTAACTGAATAATATTTCCACA